>NW_026947831.1:0-137374 GCF_034190915.1 Cavia porcellus
TGTTTTATAGAATGAGGTTATTGATTGCCTTCACTGCACATAAAAGCCAGTTTGTCTACTAAACTAAATTTGTTGAAATTCTGTGGTTTTTATTACTATTATTTTCCTTTATTTTAAAGAGGAAAAAAAAAAAACAAGCAAAATGAAATAGAATAAAGCCAATCAAAACAAAACAGTGAAAGTGACATAGGACTTTAAAAAAGACAATAGGAACTCATCTATGACTAATAATGCCTCTTGTTATCATGTTTTGACAAGAGTAAAGGTTAAGACTCTTAAATTATCTTTTCTTTGACCCATAGATTTTAATGTATCACAATTCCACTGACACTAGTTTTGACAATTTTTCAATCTTTAGTTTTATTTTCTTCTTGATTTGAGTTATTTAGCAGCTGCGGTTAAATTTGCCAACTTCTTTTTGTCTTTACTTTTGTTACTGACTGCTGGTTATTGCATTGTTGTAAGATAACATGCTCTGTTCTGCCTTACTTTTAGCAATTTTTTTCTTTTCAGCTTTATAAATAGATATTATACATAGTTAAGGGATCCAGAAAAAAAATGTCTTCTTCCTTTTAAAGGCATATTGTTCCAAATTAAAATGTTAGTTTAATCACTTGTATGGTTTGAATATGATTTATTCCCTAAAGGTTCATGTGTTAGAAGCTTAGTCTCCAGTTATGAAATAGTAAGACTTTAAGAAGTAGGGTACTGTAACATATTTACATATTCCTACCACAACTAGTTAAAATATTTTACAATTCTTTGTCACCATCCTAAAATATTCCCATTTCTAAGCTTCATACTCTTGACTAGATGTTTACCTGTAGAATCCCATGTGTGGCTGCCTTACGTTATCTGCTGCTTGATTTCATATGCTTAGATTTGTGTGCTCACCACTGATTAAATCGAAGGAGGCCATATATTTTGGTGAAAAGGAAGACCAGCTCCAAGGAGACAGGGGGACCTAATTCTCTAAAATCACCACTTCTCCCAGTACAAGTATGTTGAAGTTTTTTATAACAAGGAACAGGGTAGCAGGAAACACATTGGAAAAAGCATTTTTAAGCAAGTTTCATCCCTCTCTGGATCTAGACCACCCACTCTCTTGCCTAAGAGAATGAAATTGGACTTGGCCTTCCGTTGCCAGGCACTAAAGATCTGCATAATCTTCCATTCCACTGGGCAGAGGAGAGGTGGGAGTTTGGAAGGCACTGGACTACAAGGTGGTAGTGAGAGGAATCTAACTTTTAAGATTATATTTGGTAGTGCCAGTTACGTTTAACCTAAAAGCACTTTAAAATCATTGACAATAGTTTTGTTTTCATTTTACTATTTTTTCCCTTTGTACCAGTTGGCCCTTATTGAATACTTGTGACTGAGAGCCTAAGGAAGAATATTAGTAACCTTCACTCACTTCTCTGGGGTGCTTTGAAGATTAATACTCCAAAAATTCTAAATTAAATTTTTAATTAAAAGCACATATGTGATCTAATGAGATTGGAAATCAGATTCCCAATTTAGCCAATTCACAGGTTTTCTTCAAAAATAGATCAGTTTTTTCTCAAAATTTGATAGTCTTCTTTTTTAATATATGCTGAGCAATATGAATAAAAACGCTAAATAAATAGTTCTAAATTATGAATAGAATCACCTTCACATTTTTTAAGATGTGAGGTAGAATAAGAAATTAAAACATGTATATTGTAAGTTTGTACTTACCTTTGCTTGTTTGCTGAGGTTCTGTCTCTTTTTGCAAAGGGGGCACCACTTAGGTGAGAATATCACACTTAGCCTAAGTCCTCTGCAGCTGATGATATACTAATAACCTTGTTTTGATTTCAGATCTTTTGTTAATTTTGGATTTTACTATGTTTACTTCTAAAACTATTCAAATAAGTATGTATGATGAAAGTCTTTAGAAAACCAAACATTATTAAATAAAAATTGGGAATACATATTTGGTAGGTATTATATTTTTAAAACTGAATTTTCCACGTAATTTTCTTCTACTTGCAGAATATTTTGTTTTGTTTATTTTTTGAGATAGAGTCTTGTTATGTAGTTCAGACTGGCCTTCAATTTACTATCTCACCCAGGCTAGCCTCGATCATGTGACAGTACTCCCACCGCAGCCTCCAGAGCATTGGGGTTATGGGTGTGTGCCACCATGCCCAGGTGCTGAATAGATTTTTTAAAAATAATTGTAAAAATAGAAGTTGGAACATAGCTATGATTTAAAGCACTTATTTATCTCTCATTCTACTTAAGTTTTCATAAAATCTAAGTGCATAAAAACTGAGGAATGTGTTGATTTCAAATCTGGGTATTTGGAAGTAACTTCACTTCCTTTGCTTTGTTCTCACTTGGAATAATGCTGTGGCTACCCTGCTGAGGTGACAGAGTGACTCATCTAGTTCATGAGATGAGAAAAGAAATGAATTTAGTATTTTTGCATGGTACTAAATTGCAGAAAGACTTTAAAAGATATAGGGGAATTAATATTTCAAGATATCAAATGTTGGTTGCTGTAGGGGAGTAAAGAACACAACTTCCCAGTAATATGACAGACTGGTCAACATTGGATCATGTTGCTGTCACAATAGCGAGAAAATAGCAACATCTGAAACTCAGGGCATGGAACGTACATTTTACTATGGCTGCAGAGCTTAGTCAAGCTATCTCTGGTGAACAGCCAAGGAGAAGGCTGTGTTCCCAGGGACCTACCAAATATGGCTAACATACTATTTTGAAAGACACTTTGAACATTCTGACTATGGAAACAAATTAAAGGCAAAGTCCAGTCCTATGTCAAGCTGGAAAACAAGGTTATATACAACAAAAAAGGCAATAGGACAGGCAGCCAGAAGATTTGGGAAAATGAAACGAGATGGTGATCAGATGAACTTAGACTATTCAGAAACAAAATCTAAACTCTAGGCTTAATGCATGATATTTCCTTTATGCAGAACATAAAGTATTTGCCAGAACAGCGGCACATTCTGGAAGAAACATGGACCTGCTTAAGAACAAAGTAACTTTTTTCTATGACAAGCCCCCAAATCTTGTAATGCACAAATGAGCCCCCGAACTCAAGTTCAAAAAATGGAGCAAAATCATATTTTTAAAAAGCAGTGCTGATTTGTTTTATCTTGGACCCAGTGACACAGTGCAGTTGGAGATTGCAAAAGCTGTGTGTCACTCCTCTAAGCTTGCAGTCTTTTGTACATATGACAGTTTACAAAATAAAGGGTTATGGGTGTGGATCAG
This sequence comes from Cavia porcellus, assembly GCF_034190915.1. Classification (NCBI taxonomy): domain Eukaryota; kingdom Metazoa; phylum Chordata; class Mammalia; order Rodentia; family Caviidae; genus Cavia; species Cavia porcellus. The sequence goes on from NW_026947831.1 coordinate 3,268, forward strand.
GAAATCTGCTAAGGAATTAAGGAAAACCTTTGTAGTAGTCTAGCAGTAATTAACAATTTTTTGTCAGCTTATTTTAGCACCATATCTGTTATTTGTAGAGGACAACAATGGTTAACATATCAATTAGGTAAGGTTTTCAGGGATTTACAATTCTTTACAGAGGGGAGCATTGATTAACATATCAATTAGGTCACCCAGAAGGGGGAGGGAAACGCATACAGAACAGTATAGCAGCCTTATAGGTACTTTGGTCATACAAACATAACGAAGCTCTTTTTGCTAGTGAACAGCATTAAAATGAAACAAGATGGTAATCAGATGAATTTAGAGTATTCAGAAACAAAATCTAAACTCTAGGCTTAATGCATGATATTTCCTTTATGCAGAACATAAAGTATTTGCCAGAACAGCGGCACATTCTGGAAGAAACATGGACCTGCTTAAGAACAAAGCAGCTTTTTTCCACGTTCTGTGTCCATTATCTTCTTAAGTAAATCATGTATTTTCTCCTGTATTGAAGCAGAAAGCACGTGTACTAACCTTTGAGTGGTTTCTGGAGTGTATTATGGCGACACTACTATTTGAAGCCTATGTGTTGTGAAGAACACAACACTGAATTACATACCGTGGAGAATACAAATATAAAAACCTGCTCCCAATTTTCTTGGTCAGAAAGGGAGCTGAAAATCAAGGCAGGGGCTGAGGATTTAGCTCAGTGACCTAAGTGCCTGCCTGGCAAGTGCAAAGTCATGAACTCAAACCCCAGTATCAAGAAAAAAGAAAAAAAAAATCAAAGTGGGCATCAATGTGACCATATCAAGATAAAACCAATTTGTGTTTGTAATATTTAAGAGGAAGAGGAAGAGGATTTACTTCTCAAAAGAGGATCTAACACACAAAGTCACTTATCAATGCACCCAATATTAAATATCACAATAAAGTATATTTCCTAAGGCTGTTTTCTCCATCTAATGACAGTTCTGTGCTGTTTCTATCATCCATGGAGCGTGATCTCGTTAAATCTCTACAGTAAAGGCTCACAGTTGCCTACAGGAGATGAATATAGGAGTCTCCATACAGTGAGAAGTGTTAGGACAGTCTGCACTGCTGGCATCACTTTCATGAAGGACTCCATTCTGCTGCTCTGTGTGAGCAGCGACAGTTGGCTCTCACTTGTGTCGCACCTTCAGAAGAGTGGCTGGCACCCTGTTTGTCACGCAAGCCAGGTCAGAAGCCCATTCAGTTGGTTAGGGACAGCACAAGCCAGTGTTGCTTTAGTTTGTGCTGCTTTGCCCAGGGGAGGGGTGTATGTTTGCTTCCTGCTCCCTGAGATGCTAGATGAAGTAGACCTTGTCTTTAGTAAAGAAGTAAAAACTCTTCTCTTTTTGATCTTTCTTACTGGCTACTAGGTAGAGATCTCTGTCTGGAGATGTCGCTGTTTTCTGCTTTAGCTATTGCCAGTAACAAATACTTGTTAAGCTATTTTGACACCATTTGGCTCCCTGGGTTTGTCTTCTAGGTTGCATCCAGATGACAGGAGAAAGTGAGGAATTCACAGTGCTCCACGGAACTATTAAGAAAGAGGAAGGGAATCAGGAGATGAGGGAGGAAAGAGGAAGGAGAACAATAGAGAGGTGATATATTCATGTTATATTTGTGCATGAATATGCTAAATGAAATGGACCATGCAATAATTAAAAATTAAATGCCTCACAAATCTCCAGCAAAAGTGACAAAACAAATTTTAACACTGGTTCTCCTCTTACTTTTGTGAGATTTTGGACAACTTAGCTGACTCGTTTAGGCCATATTACCTCCCCAAAAAGATGGTATTGGGCAGGTGATATCATGCTCAGCCCAGTTAGCTGGCCTTCTGAGTGTTCAGCAATGCTGAGTGGCTGCTAACCTTCATTCCGTAAGCTTTCTGCTAGTGGTTTGTCTGCTGAAGACAGCTATTGCTCAGGTTTCTCTTTGCATTTCAGCATGAGCATCTAGAAAAAGTGAGTGATTTCAGATCCGTACATAAGGCAGAAATAATTCGTGAAACCAGATCATTCTCATAACAGAGTAAATATATTGGTAAATTTTTTCCTCAGTGGAAATTAAGTCATTAAAAATAGATATAACACTTAATTTGTGGTAAGCATTGAATTTTTTTTAATTAGAAGCAAATGTTTAAGAAGTCTTTTTTGTTGTAAGTATAAAAATTGTTTCCTTTGGAACCACAATTATATTACATTTATAACTCTGGAACTGAAAACATAAGATTTATTTTCTTTTATGTTCCTTTTCCCTTTCTTCCATTCCCCCTGCGCCTATCCCAGTTCTGTTTCCCATTTGAACATTTTCTTTCTATTTTGTTATATATATATTGCATGTTTATATCCTTATTAGTTTATCACATCAGAGAAACTATGCAATATTTGAACATGTGTGTCTGATTGATTTCACATAAAAGTATAGTTTGAAGGTATATTCATTATCCATTTTCTTAGAAATGTCTTGTCTATTCTTTATGACTGAATAGTACTCCTTGTATAAAAAGGCCACATCTTCTTTAACCATTCATTGGTTGATGGGCATTTGGACAGTTTCCAAGATTTAGCTATATAAACTGTGCCCCTATATACATGAGTCTACATATATGGCTGGGTTATGATGCTTTTAATTCTTTCAGGGAGATACCAAAGAGGGGAATAACTGGGTCAAATGGAGCTTATAGTTTTAGTTTTTTGAGTAATCTCTACACTAATTTCTGCAGTGGTTGCACCAGTCTACACTCCCACCAACAGTGGAGGAGGGTTCCTTTTCCCCATCGCCCCTCCAGCATTTGTTATTTTTGATTTCTTGTTGATAGTCATTCCTTGGAAAGTGAGATGGAATCTCTGTGTTGCTTAAATTTGCATCTCACAAATGATCAGTGATATTGATTATACATTTATTTGCATTTCTATCTCTTAATCTACAAAACGTCAATGTTGCATCCCATGCAGCTCTCGGTGTTCCCAGGGCGATGCTGGTGCAAGATGGAGAAAAAAGACAGGAGTCAGAATACAGAAAACTGAGGTGGTATGGAGCCCTCTCTTGATGAGAAGCACAAAGAAGCAGGAGGAGAGGGAGGCGGAGCAAGAGAAAGGAGCAGGAGTGCTCTAATGGCTGCAGTGCCTTTATCTGTACACTTGAGAGCCTGCGTATCATGTGAAATCCCTCTGCCTAGTTTATCCATGGGGCTTGCCTCAGGTACTCAGTGTTCTTGAGATTGGCCTTGCTCTAGCCCCACACAAGACTGATCTTTAGCTTTAGCCACTCTCCACATATCTATTCATTTCAGATACCCAAATTTGGATGGGGTTTGTAAACTGGAGGGAAGGGTTTCTGATTTTTTTTTTTTTTTTGAGTTCTTTATATATTCTGGTATTAGTCCTTTGTCTGAGGAGTAATTGGCAAAACTTTTTCCCACTTTGTGGGTTGCCTCTTTACTCTATTTGTGGTTTCTCCTGCTGTGCAAAACCTATTTTTTTAATGAGATCCCAGTTGTTGATTCTTTATGATATTTTCTGTATGGTTCGGTTTTGCCATAAAGTGTTTACCTATATCTATGTCTTCAAGTTTTCTACCTATTCTATCTTCCAGCAGATTTAGTTGGTCACATGGAATTTTAAATTGAGTGTTAATTTCATGAGAAGAGGAAAAATTTAAATTATTTTTTTAACTATCAAATAAGAAACTATTGTACTTTTGCTTTCATAATATACAAATTTTCTTGGGGATGGGTTTTTCATTATTTCTCTTTGCCTGAAGGATTCTGTTTTCAACTTTCAATACTTTAAAAAATCTATACAATTTTCTTGTTACTATTAAGGACTTGCTTCTTATCTGGAATTTTCTCTGATGATTCAAGGTCAATTGATCCTTGTGTTACTGGATTCAGTTCGAGCCTGTAGCCTATTGTACAAAGAATGGTTTAGAAGACAGAAAAGGGACTTATAAAGTCACATTTATATTCAAATCTTGACTTCCATTTCATTCTGGATCTTTAGGAAAGTTAATTAACTCTCCAGAGATCATATCTTCATGTACATAATAGAAAATACAGTAATTACTTTGCTGCAAAAGTTACATTAATTGATTAAATAGTATATTTGAAGTAGTCAAAAGAGTTATCAGAAAAGATAGATTCATATCTACTCCTACATTAATTATTCATTCTCTAAATATTCAGGAGGCAAGTATTATTTGTTTAGTAGGTACTGTACTGGTAGCTAGTAATATGAAATTATAATAAGATATTTCTTTCAGGAACTCACCATTTAGAGAAAGGAAAAATTATTCAACAAGAAAAAGTATGCTAGGTTACACTCTTAGATATGTAGAGTAGTCAGAAAATTCTTAGAGGAGTTAGTAAATCAGTATGGGAGGAAGTCAATGTTATGCTCTATGCTTATCATCCTAGTAATCATGTACCTGGAGCACTGACCACATGGTTATAAATTAGTTATTAACTAACCCAGGTGTTGCCACACTGTTCTGTATGTGTCATCAACTTAGTAACCTATTTGCTGTGTCAACCATTGTTCTCTTTGTGAGAGACAAATGATGCCATGTCAACCTTTGTACACTTTGTGAGAAACAAATGTTCCTGGAATTAGCAGACCAAGGGTATAACTTAAGAGAAAAAAAAAAAAAAAAAGGTCTAACCACCAATTGCATAACATCTCTGACCTCAAGCAAAGGGAAACAAAGGCCTTCCTAATTCCTATTCTGTCATATCACTCGATTAATGTGCTATAAAAATCTGTCAAAATTCTAACTCAGTCACATAGCTTTGCAAATTTCATCTGTACTGAGTCGCTGGTGCCAGCTAAAATAAAAGCACTTCTTTAAAAAAAATGATGTTGTCTTGCCCTGTTTTTCATCTTGGGGGCCTTTTTGGAGTGCTACAGTCAACAAAAATGAAAAGCAGTGAGATTTTTATGTGTAATGCAAGGAACATGTAAACAAGTAAAAAAAAAAGTGAGAAATAGCCTTTCTTATTTAGAGAAGACTGCATAAATTTCAGCATCACTAGAGCACAAGGAAGTTATCACTATGAAAATAAAGAAGTGAATAGGTGAAACGTATGAAAGAATTTAAAAATCATATTATAGACTTTGAATTTATCCTAAAAGATAAACGTGGATGAATTTTAGATTGGAAAAGTAATCTAACTTCACATTCATTTTTAAAATGGTGAATGTCAAATTTGTTGAGAAATTATTTAAATGATGTAAAAGAGTAGGTAATGATATTGGATAAGTTGATATAGTCTAGGTCTGCAATGGTGGTAACATAGGGGAAAGAAACTCCCAGCCTGCTAGATGTCTGAAACACCAAATTTGTGTTCTCTAAAATTGAGAAGTGAATTTTATAAACAAAACAAATTAAGTGCAGGAAGAATTTATTAAGAGAAAGATTGCTTCTGTTTAAGAAGAACAGAAAAGGGCCTGGAAAGTAGGTGGCCCTTTGAAGAAGACCAACCCTGCTTCTTCTCAACAGTGTTTCACTGAGCAAAGCAACCAAACGAGAGGTAAATTCAAGGTGAAAGAGAACTGGTCAACTAATAAGGGTACAAATATAGTCACTAGGTAATATTGGTCCAATGAGAAGTCACAAGGTAGGTGTGAGGTGGGAAAAATTAAGGTGAACCAATAAGATTACAAGTATAGTCACTTAGGTAATGTTGATTAAATTGAGATAAATTTGGAAGCAAGTCATGTATCAAGCAAACATGGGCCAAACAAGGACTTTTCAGGAAGGAGTGGGTTGGGAAGGTTTGATCCTCCATTCTGAGATGATTGATGCCTATTTAGAATATCAATCACAGCTGTTCCTTGGGAAGTGTATGGGAATAGTCATCCTCTTTCTTGAGCTCTGGTCTTCAGTGAATGTGCTTCCAGCCTGAGTTGTTTTCTGCACTGACCTGTCCAAGGCCCAGCTCTGTCTAACTGTCTATAATATTTTAAATAACTTATCTGCCTATAATGGGAACCTGAATTAAAACACTAACAGTGAAGATGAACAGAACAAAAGAGGGGTAAGATCCTGGTGAATGATAGAAGAATGAATAAAGGGAAATTCTATAAACATGTCAGATTGTGCAACTCAGGCTATTAGTGGTCAGCATCACTAAATCCTCACATCCTATAAAAATGTGCTTTGTTTTCATTCTAGGTGCATCTTATCTGGAATATTGCTAAAGGGAGGCAAATTGCAAGTCAGGGTGATCCATTAGCCCTGCACTTGACAGCTATGGTTCTCAGTATAAACTAATACGTATTTTTGTGGCTTAATAAATTATCCTGGTGAACTAGGTTAATGTGACACTTGCCCATTCAGCTATTCTTGGTATGCTGAAAAGATCACATCTTTAATTGTCAAGACTGATCTAGGACTGACATGAATTCAACTAAATGAAATAAGGTGACATGTGGGAGGCTCTGGGCAAAAATCACATCATTTTAAAAAACGATAAAAGAAGTAAAAAATGGGAATGAAGTTTTTATTAAACTTTGTTAAGGAGAGGTAGAGGAGTTGAAAAAAGGAGAGGATAATGGGAAAACAAGAAGAATCAAAATATATATGCAGGTATAAATTTTCTATGATTAATGAGATGATTATTTTTTGTGCCTAAATCTCAATCTAAAAAACTACATTGAAGGTAGCAATATATTGAATAGTGTTAATTTTTATATCCCAGAAATGAGACCCCAAAATGGTGTTCAAAAAATGGGGCAAGGCATGTTTAGGAGAAAAAGAATCACTTCATTTAGGCTGGTACCCAGCAACACAGTGCAATGGAGTTTGCAAAGCTGTGCAACCAGGTTAGATTTTTGGGAGTCTTATAAAGGAAAAAACCTCAAAGCAAGGGTGGGAGGGGATAAGGGTGAGGAAGGCTTTTGTTCCCATATTTGGCTGGAGACAGAGTTCCTTGCTTAATCAGTTGCTTTTACAGGAACTTTTGCAGCTGGTGATGAGCAAGTTCCTCCTTTATGGGAACCTGACAACTTATGATCAGCTAATTCCAGGAACAGCTGTCCTTCACAGTGGGGGACAAAACTTGACACATAGTATAGGCAACTTGCAGCTGAGTAATTCTGGGAATAGTTGTCCTTCACAAAGGGGGACAAAGGTTGATACAGAATACAGGATTACCAGGGTAATGGTGCATACTGAACAGAATGGCAGTGTTTCTGTTAGAGTACAACATTCCCCACTGATTTTTGTCTGTGAGTCAAATCATTGACTCATGGAAGAGGCTTCAGTTAGGGGTATCTGTTCATAGCCTTGTGCCCTTAAGTTCATTAATTTAATGCTTTGAACTCAGTCTTTAACATAGCTTATCAATTTGTTTATAATACAAGGACCAATAGTTACACAAACAAGGAGAATTAACAAAGTTCCTGCAGCAGCCATTATTAAAGTTGTTAACCAAGGGGAGAAAGAAAATCAACATTTACACCAGCTCTGCTTGCCTTCTGGATTTCTCTCATTTTTTGCAGAATCACTTCTTGAGGTTAGGCATGTTCTGTCTGATGACTCCAGAATGATTGGCATACAGACAGAAGTATTACCTTAATGCCAAGCAGAGACCTCCTTCTTTTAGGAATAGGAGATCTAGTTTCCACTAGTACATTCACTAGTAGGTGTGAGAAAAACATCACGGGGTGTTGCGCATTGTATGGGTGTGTGTTACATTACATTCACTAGTAGGAGTGAGAAAAACATCACGGGGTGTGGTGAATCGGAGGGTATGAATTAGGATAGGCAATGAATAGTGAATGTAATGTAACACACACCCATACAATGCGCACCACCCCGCGATGTTTCTCAGAAACCTATCCTACATTGCCACTGCATATTCCCTGACCTCCTCATGCTGACCACCCCGCGGTGCTTTTCGCCATCCTACATTGCCACTCACTGCCTATCCTAATTCAGACCCTCCGAATCACACCACCCCATGATGTTTTTCTCACTCCTACTAGTGAATGTAATGTAACACACACCTGTACAATGCGCACCACCCCGTGATGTTTTTCTCACTCCTACTAGTGAATGTAATGTAAAACACACCCATACAATGCGCACCACCCCGCGTTGTTTTTCAGAAACCTATCCTACATTGCCACTGCATGTTCCCTGACCTCCCCATGCTGACCACCCCGCGGTGCTTTTCTCCATCCTACATTGCCACTCACTGCCTATCCTAATTCAGACCCTCCGATTCACACCACCCCGTGATGTTTTTCTCACTCCTACGAGTGAATGTAATGTAACACACACCCATACAATGCGCACCACCCCGTGATGTTTTTCTCACTCCTACTAGTGAATGTAATGTAACACACACCCATACAATGCGCACCAACCCGCGATGTTTTTCATAAACCTATCCTACATTGCCACTGCATGTTCCCTGACCTCCCCATGCTGACCACCCCGCGGTGCTTTTCTCCATCCGACATTGCCACTCACTGCCTATCCTCATTCAGACCTTCCGATTCACACCACCCCGTGATGTTTTTCTCACTCCTATTAGTGAATGTAATGTAACACACACCCATACAATGCGCACCACCCCGTGATGTTTTTCTCAAGCCTACTAGTGAATGTAATGTAACACACACCCATACAATGCGCACCACCCCGCGATGTTTTTCAGAAACCTATCCTACATTGCCACTGCATGTTCCCTGACCTCCCCATGCTGAACACCCCGCGGTGCTTTTCTCCATCCTACATTGCCACTCACTGCCTATCCTAATTCAGACCCTCCGATTCACACCACCCCGTGATCTTTTTCTCACTCCTACTAGTGAATGTAATGTAGCACACACCTTACAATGCGCACCACCCCGTAATATTTTTCTCACTCCTACTAGTGAATGTAATGTAACACACACCCATACAATGCGCACCACCCCGCGATGTTTTTCAGAAACCTATCCTACATAGCCACTGCATGTTCCCTGACCTCCCCATGCTGACCTCCCCGCGGTGCTTTTCTCCATCCTACATTGCCACTCACTGCCTATCCTAATTCAGACCCTCCAATTCACACCACCCCGTTATGTTTTTCTCACTCCTACTAGTGAATGTAATGTAACACCCATACAATGCGCACCACCCCGTGATGTTTTTCTCACTCCTACTAGTGAATGTAATGTAACACACACCCATACAATGCGCACCACCCCGCGATGTTTTTCAGAAACCTATCCTACTTTGCCTCTGCATGTTCCTTGACCTCCTCATGCTGACCACCCCGCGGTGCTTTTCGCCATCCTACATTGCCACTCACTGCCTATCCTAATTCAGACCCTCCGATTCACACCACCCCATGATGTTTTTCTCACTCCTACTAGTGAATGTAATGTAACACACACCCGTACAATGCGCACCACCCCGTGATGTTTTTCTCACTCCTACTAGTGAATGTAATGTAACACACACCCATACAATGCGCACCAACCCACGTTGTTTTTCAGAAACCTATCCTACATTGCCACTGCATGTTCCCTGACCTCCCCATGCTGACCACCCCTTGGTGCTTTTCTCCATCTTACATTGCCACTCACTGCCTATTCTAATTCACCCTCCGATTCACACCACCCTGTGATGTTTTTCTCACTCCTACTAGTGAATGTAATATAAAACACACCTTACCATGTGCACCACCCCGTGATGTTTTTTTCACTCCAACTAGTGAATGTAATGTAACACACACCCATACAATACGCACCACCCCGCGATGTTTTTCAGAAACCTAACCTACATTGCCACTGCATGTTCCCTGACCTTCCCATGCTGACCACCCCGCGGTGCTTTTCTCCACCCTACATTGCCACTCACTGCCTATCCTAATTCAGACCCTCCGATTCACACCACCCCGTGATGTTTTTCTCACACCTACTAGTGAATGTAATGTAGCACACACCTTACAATGTGCTCCAACCCGTGATGTTTTTCTCACTCCTACTAGTGTATGTAATGTAACACACACCCATACAATGCGCACCACACCGAGATGTTTTTCAGAAACCTATCCTACATTGCCACTGCATGTTCCCTGACCTCCCCATGCTGACCACCCCGCGGTGCTTTTCTACATCCTACATTGCCACTCACTGCCTATCCTAATTCAGACCCTCCGATTCACACCACCCCGTGATGTTTTTCTCACTCCTACTAGTGAATGTAATGTAACACACACCCATACAATGCGCACCACCCCACGATGTTTTTCAGAAACCTATCCTACATTGCCACTGCATGTTCCCGGACCTCCCCATGCTGACCACCCCGTGGTGCTTTTCTCCATCCTACATTGCCCCTCACTGCCTATCCTAATTCAGACCCTCCGATTCACACCACCCCGTTATGTTTTTCTCACTCCTACTAGTGAATGTAATGTAACACCCATACAATGCGCACCACCCCGTGATGTTTTTCTCACTCCTACTAGTGAATGTAATGTAACACACACCCATACAATGCGCACCACCCCGTGATGTTTTTCTCAAGCCTACTAGTGAATGTAATGTAACACACACCCATACAATGCGCTCCATCCCGCGATGTTTTTCAGAAACCTATCCTACATTGCCACTGCATGTTCCCTGACCTCTCCATGCTGTACACCCCGCGGTGCTTTTCTCCATCCTACATTGCCACTCACTGCCTATCCTAATTAAGACCCTCCGATTCACACCACCCCTTGATGTTTTTCTCACTCCTACTAGTGAATGTAATGTAGCACACACGTTACAATGCGCACCACCCCGTGATGTTTTTCTCACTCCTACTAGTGAATGTAATGTAACACACACCCATACAATGCGCACCACCCCGCGGTGTTTTTCAGAAACCTATCCTACTTTGCCACTGCATGTTCCCTGACCTCCCCATGCTGACAACCCCGCGGTTCTTTTCTCCATCCTACATGGCCACTCATTGCCTATCCTAATTCATACCCTCCGATTCACCACACCCCGTGATGTTTTTCTCACTCCTACTAGTGAATGTAATGTAACACACACCAATACAATGCGCAGCACCCCGTGATGTTTTTCTCACTCCTACTAGTGAATGTAATGTAACACACACCCATACAATGCGCACCACCCTGCGATGTTTTTCAGAAACCTATCCTACATTGCCACTGCATGTTCCCTGACCTCCCCATGCTGACCACCCCGTGGTGCTTTTCTCCATCCTACATTGCCACTCACTGCCTATCCTAATTCAGACCCTCCGATTCACCACGCCCCGTGATGTTTTTCTCACTCCTACTAGTGAATGTAATGTAACACACACCCATAAAATGCGCACCACCCCGTGATGTTTTGCTCACTCCTACTAGTGAATGTAATGTAACACACACCCATACAATGCGCACCACCCCGCGATGTTTTTCAGAAACCTATCCTACATTGCCACTGCATGTTCCCTGACCTCCCCATGCTGACCACCCCGCGGTGCTTTTCTCCATCCTACATTGCCACTCACTGCCTATCCTAATTCAGACCCTCCGATTCACACCACCCCGTGATGTTTTTCTCACTCCTACTAGTGAATGTAATGTAACACACACCCATACAATGCGCACCACCCTGTGATGTTTTTCTCACTCCTCCTAGTGAATGTAATGTAACACACACCCATACAATGCGCACCACCCCGCGATGTTTTTCAGAAACCTATCCTACTTTGCCACTGCATGTTCCCTGACCTCCCCATGCTGACCACCCCGCGGTGCTTTTCTCCATCCTAAATTGCCCCTCACTGCCTATCCTCATACAGACCTTCCGATTCACACCACCCCGTGATGTTTTTCTCACCCCTACTAGTGAATGTAATGTAGCACACCCCTTACAATGCGCACCACCCCGTGATGTTTTTCTCACTCCTACTTGTGAATGTAATGTAACACACACCCATACAATGCGCACCACCCCGCGATGTTTTTCAGAAACCTATCCTACATTGCCACTGCATGTTCCCTGACCTCCCCATGCTGACCACCCCGCGGTGCTTTTCTCCATCCTACATTGCCACTCACTGCCTATCCTAATTCAGACCCTCCGATTCACACCACCCCGTTATGTTTTTCTCACTCCTACGAGTGAATGTAATGTAACACACACCCATACAATGCGCACCACCCCGTGATGTTTTTCTCACTCCTACTAGTGAATGTAATGTAACACACACCCATACAATGCGCACCACCCCGCGATGTTTTTCAGAAACCTATCCTATATTGCCACTGCATGTTCCCTGACCTCCCCATGCTGACCACCCCGCGGTGCTTTTCTCCATCCTACATTGCCACTCACTGCCTATCCTAATTTAGACCCTCCGATTCACACCACCCCATGATGTTTTTCTCACTCCTACTAGTGAATGTAATGTAACACACACCCGTACAATGCGCACCACCCCGTGATGTTTTTCTCACTCCTACTAGTGAATGTAATGTAACACACACCCATACAATGCGCACCACCCCGCGTTGTTTTTCAGAAACCTATCCTACATTGCCACTGCATGTTCCCTGACCTCCCCATGCTGACCACCCCTTGGTGCTTTTCTCCATCTTACATTGCCACTCACTGCCTATTCTAATTCACCCTCCGATTCACACCACCCTGTGATATTTTTCTCACTCCTACTAGTGAATGTAATATAAAACACACCTTACCATGCGCACCACCCCGTGATGTTTTTCTCACTCCTACTAGTGAATGTAATGTAGCACACACCTTACAATGCGCTCCACCCCGTGATGTTTTTCTCACTCCTACTAGTGAATGTAATGTAACACACACCCATACAATGCGCACCAACCCGAGATGTTTTTCAGAAACCTATGCTACATTGCCACTGCATGTTCCCTGACCTCGCCATGCTGACCACCCCGCGGTGCTTTTCTCCATCCTACATTGCCACTCACTGCCTATCCTAATTCAGACCCTCCGATTCACACCACCCCGTGATGTTTTTCTCACTCCTACGAGTGAATGTAATGTAACACACACCCATACAATGCGGACCACCCCGTGATGTTTTTCTCACTCCTACTAGTGAATGTAATGTAACACACACCCATACAATGCGCACCACCCCGCGATGTTTTTCAGAAACCTATCCTACATTGCCACTGCATGTTCCCTGACCTCCCCATGATGACCACCCAGCGGTGCTTTTCTCCATCCTACATTGCCACTCACTGCCTATCATAATTCAAACCTTCCGATTCACACCACCCCGTGATGTTTTTCTCACTCCTAATAGTGAATGTAATGTAACACACACCCATACAATGCGCACCACCCCGTGATGTTTTTCTCACTCCTACTAGTGAACGTAATGTAACACACACCCATACAGTGCGCACCACCCCGCTATGTTTTTCAGAAACCTATCCTACATTGCCACTGCATGTTCCCTGACCTCCCCATGCTGACCACCCCGCGGTGCTTTTCTCCATCCTACATTGCCACTCACTGCCTATCCTAATTCAGACCCTCCGATTCACACCACCCCGTGATGTTTTTCTTACTCCTACTAGTGAATGTAATGTAACACACACCCATACAATGTGCAACACCCCGTGATGTTTTTCTCACTCCTACTAGTGAATGTAATGTAACACACACCCATAGAATGCGCACCACCCCGCGATGTTTTTCAGAAACCTATCCTACATTGCCACTGCATGTTCCCTGACCTCCCCATGCTGACCACCCCGCGGTGCATTTCTCCATCCTACATTGCCACTCACTGCCTATCCTAATTCAAACCCTCCGATTCACACCACCCCGTGATGTTTTTCTGACTCCTACTAGTGAATGTAATGTAACACACACCCATACAATGCGCACCACCCGCGATGTTTTTCAGAAACCTATCCTACATTGCCACTGCATGTTCCCTGACCTCCCCATGGTGACCACCCCGCGGTGCTTTTCTCCATCCTACATTGCCCCTCTCTGCCTATCCTAATTCAGACCCTCCGATTCACACCACCCCGTTATGATTTTCTCACTCCTACTAGTGAATGTAATGTAACACCCATACAATGCGCACCACCCCGTGATGTTTTTCTCACTCCTACTAGTGAATGTCATGTAACACACACCCATACAATGCGCACCACCGCGCGATGTTTTTCAGAAACCTATCCTACATTGCCACTGCATATTCCCTGACCTCCCCTTGCTGACCACCCTGTTGTGCTTTTCTCCATCCTGCATTGCCACTCACTGCCAATCCTAATTCAGACCCTCCAATTCACACCACCCCGTGATGTTTTTCTCACTCCTACTAGTGAATGTAATGTAACACACACCCATACAATGCGCAACACCCCGTGATGTTTTTCTCACACCTACTAGTGAATGTAATGTAACACACACCCATACAATGCGCACCACCCCGCGATGTTTCTCAGAAACCTATCCTACATTGCCACTGCATATTCCCTGACCTCCTCATGCTGACCACCCCGCGGTGCTTTTCGCCATCCTACATTGCCACTCACTGCCTATCCTAATTCAGACCCTCCGATTCACACCACCCCATGATGTTTTTCTCACTCCTACTAGTGAATGTAATGTAACACACACCTGTACAATGCGCACCACCCCGTGATGTTTTTCTCACTCCTACTAGTGAATGTAATGTAAAACACACCCATACAATGCGCACCACCCCGCGTTGTTTTTCAGAAACCTATCCTACATTGCCACTGCATGTTCCCTGACCTCCCCATGCTGACCACCCCTTGGTGCTTTTCTCCATCCTACATTGCCACTCACTGCCTATTCTAATTCACCCTCCGATTCAACCCCCCCGTGATGTTTTTCTCACTCCTACTAGTGAATGTAATATAACACACACCTTACCATGTGCACCACCCCGTGATGTTTTTTTCACTCCAACTAGTGAATGTAATGTAACACACACCCATACAATGCGCACCACCCCGCGATCTTTTTCAGAAACCTATCCTACATTGCAACTGCATGTTCCCTGACCTCCCCATGCTGACCACCCCGCGGTGCTTTTCCCCATCCTACATTGCCACTAACTGCCTATCCTAATTCAGACCCTCCGATTCACACCACCCCGTGATGTTTTTCTCACTCCTACTAGTGAATGTAATGTAGCACACACCTTACAATGCGCACCACCCCGTGATGTTTTTCTCACTCCTACTAGTGAATGTAATGTAACACACACCCATACAATGCGCAACACCCCGTGATGTTTTTCTCACACCTACTAGTGAATGTAATGTAACACACACCCATACAATGCGCACCACCCCGCGATGTTTCTCAGAAACCTATCCTACATTGCCACTGCATATTCCCTAAACTCCTCATGCTGACCACCCCGCGGTGCTTTTCGCCATCCTACATTGCCACTCACTGCCTATCCTAATTCAGACCCTCCGAATCACACCACCCCATGATGTTTTTCTCACTCCTACTAGTGAATGTAATGTAACACACACCTGTACAATGCGCACCACCCCGTGATGTTTTTCTCACTCCTACTAGTGAATGTAATGTAAAACACACCCATACAATGCGCATCACCCCGCGTTGTTTTTCAGAAACCTATCCTACATTGCCACTGCATGTTCCCTGACCTCCCCATGCTGACCACCCCGCGGTGCTTTTCTCCATCCTACATTGCCACTCCCTGCCTATCCTAATTCAGACCCTCCGATTCACACCACCCCGTTATGTTTTTCTCACTCCTACGAGTGAATGTAATGTAACACACACCCATACAATGCGCACCACCCCGTGATGTTTTTCTCACTCCTACTAGTGAATGTAATGTAACACACACCCATACAATGCGCACCAACCCGCGATGTTTTTCATAAACCTATCCTACATTGCCACTGCATGTTCCCTGACCTCCCCATGCTGACCACCCCGCGGTGCTTTTCTCCATCCGACATTGCCACTCACTGCCTATCCTCATTCAGACCTTCCGATTCACACCACCCCGTGATGTTTTTCTCACTCCTACTAGTGAATGTAATGTAACACACACCCATACAATGCGCACCACCCCGTGATGTTTTTCTCAAGCCTACTAGTGAATGTAATGTAACACACACCCATACAATGCGCACCACCCCGCGATGATTTTCAGAAACCTATCCTACATTGCCACTGCATGTTCCCTGACCTCCCCATGCTGAACACCCCGCGGTGCTTTTCTCCATCCTACATTGCCACTCACTGCCTATCCTAATTCAGACCCTCCGATTCACACCACCCCGTGATGTTTTTCTCACTCCTACTAGTGAATGTAATGTAGCACACACCTTACAATGCGCACCACCCCGTGATATTTTTCTCACTCCTACTAGTGAATGTAATGTAACACACACCCATACAATGCGCACCACCCCGCGATGTTTTTCAGAAACCTATCCTACATAGCCACTGCATGTTCCCTGAGCTCCCCATGCTGACCTCCCCGCGGTGCTTTTCTCCATCCTACATTGCCACTCACTGCCTATCCTAATTCAGACCCTCCAATTCACACCACCCCGTTATGTTTTTCTCACTCCTACTAGTTAATGTAATGTAACACCCATACAATGCGCACCACCCCGTGATGTTTTTCTCACTCCTACTAGTGAATGTAATGTAACACACACCCATACAATGCGCACCACCCCGCGATGTTTTTCAGAAACCTATCCTACTTTGCCTCTGCATGTTCCTTGACCTCCTCATGCTGACCACCCCGCGGTGCTTTTCGCCATCCTACATTGCCACTCACTGCCTATCCTAATTCAGACCCTCCGATTCACACCACCCCATGATGTTTTTCTCACTCCTACTAGTGAATGTAATGTAACACACACCCGTACAATGCGCACCACCCCGTGATGTTTTTCTCACTCCTACTAGTGAATGTAATGTAACACACACCCATACAATGCGCACCAACCCACGTTGTTTTTCAGAAACCTATCCTACATTGCCACTGCATGTTCCCTGACCTCCCCATGCTGACCACCCCTTGGTGCTTTTCTCCATCTTACATTGCCACTCACTGCCTATTCTAATTCACCCTCCGATTCACACCACCCTGTGATGTTTTTCTCACTCCTACTAGTGAATGTAATATAAAACACACCTTACCATGCGCACCACCCCGTGATGTTTTTTTCACTCCAACTAGTGAATGTAATGTAACACACACCCATACAATACGCACCACCCCGCGATGTTTTTCAGAAACCTAACCTACATTGCCACTGCATGTTCCCTGACCTTCCCATGCTGACCACCCCGCGGTGCTTTTCTCCACCCTACATTGCCACTCACTGCCTATCCTAATTCAGACCCTCCGATTCACACCACCCCGTGATGTTTTTCTCACACCTACTAGTGAATGTAATGTAGCACACACCTTACAATGTGCTCCACCCCGTGATGTTTTTCTCACTCCTACTAGTGTATGTAATGTAACACACACCCATACAATGCGCACCACACCGAGATGGTTTCAGAAACCTATCCTACATTGCCACTGCATGTTCCCTGACCTCCCCATGCTGACCACCCCGCGGTGCTTTTCTACATCCTACATTGCCACTCACTGCCTATCCTAATTCAGACCCTCCGATTCACACCACCCCGTGATGTTTTTCTCACTCCTACTAGTGAATGTAATGTAACACACACCCATACAATGCGCACCACCCCGCGATGTTTTTCAGAAACCTATCCTACATTGCCACTGCATGTTCCCTGACCTCCCCATGCTGACCACCCCGTGGTGCTTTTCTCCATCCTACATTGCCCCTCACTGCCTATCCTAATTCAGACCCTCCGATTCACACCTCCCCGTTATGTTTTTCTCACTCCTACTAGTGAATGTAATGTAGCACCCATACAATGCGCACCACCCCGTGATGTTTTTCTCACTCCTACTAGTGAATGTCATGTAACACACACCCATACAATGCGCACCACCGCGGGATGTTTTTCAGAAACCTATCCTACATTGCCACTGCATGTTCCCTGACCTCCCCTTGCTGACCACCCTGTGGTGCTTTTCTCCATCCTACATTGCCACTCACTGCCAATCCTAATTCAGACGCTCCAATTCACACCACCCCGTGATGTTTTTCTCACTCCTACTAGTGAATGTAATGTAACACACACCCATACAATGCGCAACACCCCGTGATGTTTTTCTCACTCCTACTAGTGAATGTAATGTAACACACACCCATACAATGCGCACCACCCCGCGATGTTTCTCAGAAACCTATCCTACATTGCCACTGCATGTTCCCTGACCTCCTCATGCTGACCACCCCGCGGTGCTTTTCGCCATCCTACATTGCCACTCACTGCCTATCCTAATTCAGACCCTCCGATTCACACCACCCCATGATGTTTTTCTCACTCCTACTAGTGAATGTAATGTAACACACACCTGTACAATGCGCACCACCCCGTGATGTTTTTCTCACTCCTACTAGTGAATGTAATGTAACACACACCCATACAATGCGCACCACCCCGCGTTGTTTTTCAGAAACCTATCCTACATTGCCACTGCATGTTCCCTGACCTCCCCATGCTGACCACCCCTTGGTGCTTTTCTCCATCCTACATTGCCACTCACTGCCTATTCTAATTCACCCTCCGATTCACACCACCCCGTGATGTTTTTCTCACTCCTACTAGTGAATGTAATATAACACACACCTTGCCATGCGCACCACCCCGTGATGTTTTTTTCACTCCAACTAGTGAATGTAATGTAACACACACCTATAGAATGCGCACCACCCCGCGATGTTTTTCAGAAACCTAACCTACATTGCCACTGCATGTTCCCTGACCTTCCCATGCTGACCACCCCGCGGTGCTTTTCTCCATCCTACATTGCCACTCACTGCCTATCCTAATCCAGACTCTCCGATTCACACCACCCCGTGATGTTTTTCTCACTCCTACTAGTGAATGTAATGTAACACACACCCATACAATGCGCACCACCCCGTGATGTTTTTCTCAAGCCTACTAGTGAATGTAATGTAACACACACCCATACAATGCGCACCACCCCGCGATGTTTTTCAGAAACCTATCCTACATTGCCACTGCATGTTCCCTGACCTCCCCATGCTGACCACCCCGCGGTGCTTTTCTCCATCCTACATTGCCACTCACTGCCTATCCTAATACAGACCCTCCGATTCCACCACCCCGTGATGTTTTTCTCACTCCTACGAGTGAATGTAATGTAACACACACCCATACTATGGGCACCACCCCGTGATGTTTTTCTCACTCCTACTAGTGAATGTAATGTAACACACACCCATACAATGCGCACCACCCCGCGATGTTTTTCAGAAACCTATCCTACATTGCCACTGCATGTTCCCTGACCTTCCCTTGCTGACCACCCCGCGGTGCTTTTCTCCATCCTACATTGCCACTCACTGCCTATCCTAATTCAGACCCTCCGATTCACAGCACCCCGTGATGTCTTTCTCACTCCTACTAGTGAATGTAATATAACACACACCCATACAATGCGCATCATTCCGTGATGTTTTTCTCACTCCTACTAGTGAATGTAATGTAACACACACCCATAGAATGCGCACCACCCCGCGATGTTTTTCATAAACCTATCCTACATTGCCACTGCATGTTCCCTGACCTCCCCATGCTGACCACCCCGCGGTGCTTTTCTCCATCCTACATTGCCACTCACTGCCTATCCTAATCCAGACCCTCCGATTCACACCACCCTGTGATGTTTTTCTCACTAATACTAGTGAATGTAATGTAACACACCCATACAATGCGCACCACCCCGTGATGTTTTTCTCACTCCTACTAGTGAATGTAATGTAACAAACACCCATACAATGCGCACCACCCCGCGATGTTTTTCAGAAACCTATCCTACATTGCCACTGCATTTTCCCGGACCTCCCCATGCTGACCACCCCGCGGTGCTTTTCTCCATCCTACATTGCCACTCACTGCCTATCCTAATACAGACCCTCCGATTCACACCACCCCGTGATGTTTTTCTCACTCCTACTAGTGAATGTAATGTAACACACACCCACACAATGCACACCACCCCTTGATGTGTTTCTCACTCCTACTAGTGAATGTAATGTAACACACACCGATACAATGCGCACCACCCCGCGATGTTTCTCAGAAACCTATCCTACATTGCCACTGCATGTTCCCTGACCTCCCCATGCTGACCACCCCGCGGTGCTTTTCTCCATCCTACATTGCCACTCACTGCCTATCCTAATTCAGACCCTCCGATTCACACCACCCCGTGATGTTTTTCTCACTCCTACTAGTGAATGTAATGTAACACACACCCATACAATGCGCACCACCCCGCGATGTTTTTCAAAAACCTATCCTACATTGCCACTGCATGTTCCCGAACCTCCCCATGCTGACCACCCCGCGGTGCTTTTCTCCATCCTACATTGCCACTCACTGCCTATCCTAATTCAGACCCTCCGATTCACACCACCCCGGGATGTTTTTCTCACTAATAGAAGTGAATGTAATGTAACACACACCCATACAATGCGCACCACCCCGTGATGTTTTTCTCACTCCTACTAGTGTATGTAATGTAACACACACCCATACAATGCGCATCACCCCGCGATGTTTTTCAGAAACGTATCCTACATTGCCACTGCATGTTCCCTGACCTCCCCATGCTGACCACCCCGCGGTGCTTTTCTCCATCCTACATTGCCACTCACTGCATATCCTAATTCAGACCCTCCGATTCACACCACCCCGTGATGTTTTTCTCACTCCTACTAGTGAATGTAATGTAACACACACCCATAAAATGCGCACCACCCAGTGATGTTTTTCTCACTCCTGCTAGTGAATGTAATGTAACACACACCCATACAATGCGCACCACCCCGCGATGTATTTCAGAAACCTATCCTACATTGCCACTGCATGTTCCCTGACCTTCCCTTGCTGACCACCCCGCGGTGCTTTTCTCCATCCTACATTGCCACTCACTGCCTATCCTAATTCAGACCCTCCGATTCACAGCACCCCGTGATGTTTTTCTCACTCCTACAAGTGAATGTAATGTAACACACACCCATACAATGCGCATCATTCCGTGATGTTTTTCTCACTCCTAATAGTGAATGTAATGTAACACACACCCATACAATGCGCACCACCCCGCGATGTTTTTCATAAACCTATCCTACATTGCCACTGCATGTTCCCTGACCTCCCCATGCTGACCACCCCGCGGTGCTTTTCTCCATCCTACATTGCCACTCACTGCCTATCCTCATTCAGACCCTCCGATTCACACCACCCCGTGATATTTTTCTCACTCCTATGAGTGAATGTAATGTAACACATACCCATACAATGCGCACCACCGCGTGATGTTTTTCTCACTCCTGCTCGTGAATGTAATGTTACACACACCCATACAATGCGCACCACCCCGCGATGTTTTTCAGAAACCTATCCTACATTGCCACTGCATGTTCCCTGACCTCCCCATGCTGACCACCCTGCGGTGCTTTTCTCCATCCTACATTGCCACTCACTGACTATCCTCATTCAGACCTTCCGATTCACACCACCCTGTGATGTTTTTCTCACTAATACTAGTGAATGTAATGTAACACACCCATACAATGCGCACCACCCCGTGATGTTTTTCTCACTCCTACTAGTGAATGTAATTTAACAAACACCCATACAATGCGCACCACCCCGCGATGTTTTTCAGAAACCTATCCTACATTGCCACTGCATGTTCCCGGACCTCCCCATGCTGACCACCCC
Organism: Cavia porcellus; assembly: GCF_034190915.1. Taxonomy (NCBI): domain Eukaryota; kingdom Metazoa; phylum Chordata; class Mammalia; order Rodentia; family Caviidae; genus Cavia; species Cavia porcellus. The sequence goes on from NW_026947831.1 coordinate 25,203, forward strand.
GCGGTGCTTTTCTCCATCCTACATTGCCACTCACTGCCTATCCTAATACAGACACTCCGATTCACACCACCCCGTGATGTTTTTCTCACTCCTACTAGTGAATGTAATGTAACACACACCCATACAATGCGCACCACCCCTTGATGTTTTTCTCACTCCTACTAGTGAATGTAATGTAACACACACCGATACAATGCGCACCACCCCGCGATGTTTCTCAGAAACCTATCCTACATTGCCACTGCATGTTCCCTGACCTCCCCTTGCTGACCACCCCGCGGTGCTTTTCTCCATCCTACATTGCCACTCACTGCCTATCCTAATTCAGACCCTCCGATTCACACCACCCCATGATGTTTTTCTCACTCCTACTAGTGAATGTAATGTAACACACACCTGTACAATGTGCACCACCCCGTGATGTTTTTCTCACTCCTACTAGTGAATGTAATGTAACACACACCCATACAATGCGCACCAACCCGCGTTGTTTTTCAGAAACCTATCCTACATTGCCACTGCATGTTCCCTGACCTCCCCATGCTGACCACCCCTTGGGGCTTTTCTCCATCCTACATTGCCACTCACTGCCTATTCTAATTCACCCTCCGATTCACACCACCCCGTGATGTTTTTCTCACTCCTACTAGTGAATGTAATATAACACACACCTTACCATGCGCACCACCCCGTGATGTTTTTTTCACTCCAACTAGTGAATGTAATGTAACACACACCCATAGAATGCGCACCACCCCGCGATGTTTTTCAGAAACCTAACCTACATTGCCACTGCATGTTCCCTGACCTTCCCATGCTGACCACCCCGCGGTGCTTTTCTCCATCCTACATTGCCACTCACTGCCTATCCTAATCCAGACCCTCCGATTCACACCACCCCGTGATGTTTTTCTCACTCCTACTAGTGAATGTAATGTAACACACACCCATACAATGCGCACCACCCCGTGATGTTTTTCTCAAGCCTACTAGTGAATGTAATGTAACACACACCCATACAATGCGCACCACCCCGCGATGTTTTTCAGAAACCTATCCTACATTGCCACTGCATGTTCCCTGACCTCCCCATGCTGACCACCCCGCGGTGCTTTTCTCCATCCTACATTGCCACTCACTGACTATCCTAATACAGACCCTCCGATTCACACCACCCCGTGATGTTTTTCTCACTCCTACGAGTGAATGTAATGTAACACACACCCATACAATGGGCACCACCCCGTGATGTTTTTCTCACTCCTACTAGTGAATGTAATGTAACACACACCCATACAATGCGCACCACTCCGCGATGTTTTTCAGAAACCTATCCTACATTGCCACTGCATGTTCCCTGACCTTCCCTTGCTGACCACCCAGCGGTGCTTTTCTCCATCCTACATTGCCACTCACTGCCTATCCTAATTCAGACCCTCCGATTCACAGCACCCCGTGATGTCTTTCTCACTCCTACTAGTGAATGTAATGTAACACACACCCATACAATGCGCATCATTCCGTGATGTTTTTCTCACTCCTACTAGTGAATGTAATGTAACACACACCCATACAATGCGCACCACCCCGCGATGTTTTTCATAAACCTATCCTACATTGCCACTGCATGTTCCCTGACCTCCCCATGCTGACCACCCCGCGGTGCTTTTCTCCATCCTACATTGCCACTCACTGCCTATCCTAATCCAGACCCTCCGATTCACACCACCCTGTGATATTTTTCTCACTAATACTAGTGAATGTAATGTAACACACCCATACAATGCGCACCACCCCGTGATGTTTTTCTCACTCCTACTAGTGAATGTAATGTAACAAACACCCATACAATGCGCACCACCCCGCGATATTTTTCAGAAACCTATCCTACATTGCCACTGCATGTTCCCGGACCTCCCCATGCTGACCACCCCGCGGTGCTTTTCTCCATCCTACATTGCCACTCACTGCCTATCCTAATACAGACCCTCCGATTCATACCACCCCGTGATGTTTTTCTCACTCCTACTAGTGAATGTAATGTAACACACACCCACACAATGCACACCACCCCTTGATGTGTTTCTCACTCCTACTAGTGAATATAATGTAACACACACCGATACAATGCGCACCACACCGCGATGTTTCTCAGAAACCTATCCTACATTGCCACTGCATGTTCCCTGACCTCCCCATGCTGACCACCCCGCGGTGCTTTTCTCCATCCTACATTGCCACTCACTGCCTATCCTAATTCAGACCTTCCGATTGACACCACCCCGTGATGTTTTTCTCACTCCTACTAGTGAATGTAATGTAACACACACCCATACAATGCACACCACCCCGCGATGTTTTTCAAAAACCTATCCTACATTGCCACTGCATGTTCCCGGACCTCCCCATGCTGACCACCCCGCGGTGCTTTTCTCCATCCTACATTGCCACTCACTGCCTATCCTAATTCAGACCCTCCGATTCACACCACCCCGGGATGTTTTTCTCACTAATAGAAGTGAATGTAATGTAACACACACCCATACAATGCGCACCACCCCGTGATGTTTTTCTCACTCCTACTAGTGTATGTAATGTAACACACACCCATACAATGCGCATCACCCCGCGATGTTTTTCAGAAACGTATCCCACATTGCCACTGCATGTTCCCTGACCTCCCCATGCTGACCACCCCGTGGTGCTTTTCTCCATCCTACATTGCCACTCACTGCCTATCCTAATTCAGACCCTCCGATTCACACCACCCCGTGATGTTTTTCTCACTCCTACTAGTGAATGTAATGTAACACACACCCATAAAATGCGCACCACCCCGTGATGTTTTTCTCACTCCTGCTAGTGAATGTAATGTAACACACACCCATACAATGCGCACCACCCCGCGATGTATTTCAGAAACCTATCCTACATTGCCACTGCATGTTCCCTGACCTTCCCTTGCTGACCACCCCGCGGTGCTTTTCTCCATCCTACATTGCCACTCACTGCCTATCCTAATTCAGACCCTCCGATTCACAGCACCCCGTGATGTTTTTCTCACTCCTACTAGTGAATGTAATGTAACACCCACCCATACAATGCGCATCATTCCGTGATGTTTTTCTCACTCCTACTAGTGAATGTAATGTTACACACACCCATACAATGCGCACCACCCCGCGATGTTTTTCAGAAACCTATCCTACATTGCCACTGCATGTTCCCTGACCTCCCCATGCTGACCACCCCGCGGTGCTTTTCTCCATCCTACATTGCCACTCACTGCCTATCCTCATTCAGACCCTCCGATTCACACCACCCCGTGATGTTTTTCTCACTCCTACGAGTGAATGTAATGTAACACATACCCATACAATGCGCACCACCGCGTGATGTTTTTCTCACTCCTGCTAGTGAATGTAATGTTACACACACCCATACAATGCGCACCACCCCGCGATGTTTTTCAGAAACCTATCCTACATTGCCACTGCATGTTCCCTGACCTCCCCATGCTGACCACCCCGCGGTGCTTTTCTCCATCCTACATTGCCACTCACTGACTATCCTCATTCAGACCCTCCGATTCACACCACCCTGTGATGTTTTTCTCACTAATACTAGTGAATGTAATGTAACACACCCATACAATGCGCACGACCCCGTGATGTTTTTCTCACTCCTACTAGTGAATGTAATTTAACAAACACCCATACAATGCGCACCACCCCGCGATGTTTTTCAGAAACCTATCCTACATTGCCACTGCATGTTCCCGGACCTCCGCATGCTGACCAGCCCGCGGTGCTTTTCTCCATCCTACATTGCCACTCACTGCCTATCCTAGTACAGACACTCCGATTCACACCACCCCGTGATGTTTTTCTCACTCCTACTAGTGAATGTAATGTAACACACACCCATACAATGCGCACCACCCCTTGATGTTTTTCTCACTCCTACTAGTGAATGTAATGTAACACACACCGATACAATGCGCACCACCCCGCGATGTTTCTCAGAAACCTATCCTACATTGCCACTGCATGTTCCCTGACCTCCCCTTGCTGACCACCCCGCGGTGCTTTTCTCCATCCTACATTGCCACTCACTGCCTATCCTAATTCAGACCCTCCGATTCACACCACTCCGGGATGTTTTTCTCACTCCTAGAAGTGAATGTAATGTAACACACACCCATACAATGCGCACCACCCCGTGATGTTTTTCTCACTCCTACTAGTGTATGTAATGTAACACACACCAATACAATGCGCATCACCCCGCGATGTTTTTCAGAAACGTATCCTACATTACCACTGCATGTTCCCTGACCTCCCCATGCTGACCACCCCGCGGTGCTTTTCTCCATCCTACATTGCCACTCACTGCATATCCTAATTCAGACCCTCCGATTCACACCACCCAGTGATGTTTTTCTCACTCCTACTAGTGAATGTAATGTAACACACAGCCATACAATGCGCACCACCCCGTCATGTTTTTCTCACTCCTGCTAGTGAATGTAATGTAACACACACCCATACAATGCGCACCACTACGCGATGTTTTTCAGAAACCTATCCTACATTGCCACTGCATGTTCCCTGACCTCCCCATGCTGACCACCCCGCGGTGCTATTCTCCATCCTACATTGCCACTCACTGACTATCCTAATTCAGACCTTCCGATTCACACCACCCCGTGATGTTTTTCTCACTCCTACTAGTGAATGTAATGTAACACACACCGATACAATACGCACCACCCCGTGATGTTTTTCTCACTTCTGCTAGTGAATGTAAAGTAACACACACCCATACAATGCGCACCACCACGCGATGTTTTTCAGAAACCTATCCTACATTGCCACTGCATGTTCCCTGACCTCCCCATGCTGACCACCCCACGGTGCTTTTCTCCATCCTACATTGCCACTCACTGCCTATCCTCATTCAGACCCTCCGATTCACACCACACCGTGATGTTTTTCTCACTCCTACGAGTGAATGTAATGTAACACATACCCATACAGTGCGCACCACAGCGTGATGTTTTTCTCACTCCTGCTAGTGAATGTAATGTAACACACACCCATACAATGCGCACCACCCCGCGATGTTTTTCAGAAACCTATCCTACATTGCCACTGCATGTTCCCGGACCTCCCCATGCTGACCACCCCGCGGTGCTTTTCTCCATCCTACATTGCCACTCACTGCCTATCCTAATACAGACCCTCCGATTCACACCACCCCGTGATGTTTTTCTCACTCCTACTAGTGAAGGTAATGTAACACACACCCATACAATGCGCACCACCCCTTGATGTTTTTCTCACTCCTACTAGTGAATGTAATGTAACACACACCGATACAATGCGCACCACCCCGCGAAGTTTCGCAGAAACCTATCCTACATTGCCACTGCATGTTCCCTGACCTCCCCATGCTGACCACACCACGGTGCTTTTCTCCATCCTACATTGCCACTCACTGCCTATCCTAATTCAGACCCTCCGATTCACACCACCCCGGGATGTTTTTCTCACTAATAGAAGTGAATGTAATGTAACACACACCCATACAATGCGCACCACCCCGTGATGTTTTTCTCACTCCTACTAGTGTATGTAATGTAACACACACCCATACAATGCGCATCACCCCGCGATGTTTTTCAGAAACATATCCTACATTGCCACTGCATGTTCCCTGACCTCCCCATGCTGACCACCCCGCGGTGCTTTTCTCCATCCTACATTGCCACTCACTGCATATCCTAATTCAGACCCTCTGATTCACACCACCCCGTGATGTTTTTCTCACTCCTACTAGTGAATGTAATGTAACACACACCCATACAATACGCACCACCCCGCGATGTTTTTCAGAAACCTATCCTACATTGCCACTGCATGTTCCCTGACCTCCCCATGCTGACCTCCCCGCGGAGCTTTTCTCCATCCTACATTGCCACTCACTGCCTATCCTAATTCAGACCCTCCGATTTACACCACCCCGGGATGTTTTTCTCACTAATAGAAGTGAATGTAATGTAACACACACCCATAAAATGCGCACCACCCCGTGATGTTTTTCTCACTCCTGCTAGTGAATGTAATGTAACACACACCCATAAAATGCGCACCACCCCGCGATGTTTTTCAGAAACCTATCCTACATTGCAACTGCATGTTCCCTGACCTTCCCTTGCTGACCACCCCGCGGTGCTTTTCTCCATCCTACATTGCCACTCACTGCCTATCCTAATTCAGACCCTCCGATTCACAGCACCCCGTGATGTTTTTCTCACTCCTACAAGTGAATGTAATGTAACACACACCCATACAATGCGCATCATTCCGTGATGTTTTTCTCACTCCTACTAGTGAATGTAATGTAACACACACCCATACAATGCGCACCACCCCGCGATGTTTTTCATAATCCTATCCTACATTGCCACTGCATGTTCCCTGACCTCCCCATGCTGACCACCCCGCGGTGCTTTTCTCCATCCTACATTGCCACTCACTGCCTATCCTCATTCAGACCCTCCGATTCACACCACCCCGTGATGTTTTTCTCACTCCTACGAGTGAATGTAATGTAACACATACCCATACAATGCGCACCACCGCGTGATGTTTTTCTCACTCCTGCTAGTGAATGTAATGTTACACACACCCATACAATGCGCACCACCCCGCGATGTTTTTCAGAAACCTATCCTACATTGCCACTGCATGTTCCCTGACCTCCCCATGCTGACCACCCCGCGGTGCTTTTCTCCATCCTACATTGCCACTCACTGCCTATCCTCATTCCGACCCTCCGATTCACACCACCCTGTGATGTTTTTCTCACTCTTACTAGTGAATGTAATGTAACACACCCATACAATGCGCACCACCCCGTGATGTTTTTCTCACTCCTACTAGTGAATGTAATGTAACAAACACCCATACAATGCGCACCACCCCGCGATGTTTTTCAGAAACCTATCCTACATTGCCACTGCATGTTCCCGGACCTCCCCATGCTGACCACCCCGCGGTGCTTTTCTCCATCCTACATTGCCACTCACTGCCTATCCTAATACAGACACTCCGATTCACACCACCCCGTGATGTTTTTCTCACTCCTACTAGTGAATGTAATGTAACACACACCCATACAATGCGCACCACCCCTTGATGTTTTTCTCACTCCTACTAGTGAATGTAATGTAACACACACCGATACAATGCGCACCACCCCGCGATGTTTCTCAGAAACCTATCCTACATTGCCACTGCATGTTCCCTGACCTCCCCATGCTGACCACCCCGCGGTACTTTTCTCCATCCTACATTGCCACTCACTGCCTATCCTAATTCAGACCCTCCGATTCACACCACCCCGTGATGTTTTTCTCACTCCTACTAGTGAATGTAATGTAACACACACCCATACAATGCGCACCACCCCGTGATGTTTTTCTCACTCCTACTAGTTAATGTAATGTTACACACACCCATAAAATGCGCACCACCCCGCGATGTTTTTCAAAAACCTATCCTACATTGCCACTGCATGTTCCCTGACCTCCCCATGCTGACCACCCCGCGGTGCTTTTCTCCATCCTACATTGCCACTCACTGCCTATCCTAATTCAGACCCTCCGATTCACACCACTCCGATATGTTTTTCTCACTCCTAGAAGTGAATGTAATGTAACACACACCCATACAATGCGCACCACCCCGTGATGTTTTTCTCACTCCTACTAGTGTATGTAATGTAACACACACCAATACAATGCGCATCACCCCGCGATGTTTTTCAGAAACGTATCCTACATTACCACTGCATGTTCCCTGACCTCCCCATGCTGACCACCCCGCGGTGCTTTTCTCCATCGTACATTGCCACTCACTGCATATCCTAATTCAGACCCTCCGATTCACACCACCCCGTGATGTTTTTCTCACACCTACTAGTGAATGTAATGTAACACACACCCATACAATGCGCACCACCCCGTGATGTTTTTCTCACTCCTGCTAGTGAATGTAATGTAACACACACCCATACAATGCGCACCACCACGCGATGTTTTTCAGAAACCTATCCTACATTGCCACTGCATGTTCCCTGACCTCCCCATGCTGACCACTCTGCGGTGCTTTTCTCCATCCTTCATTGCCACTCACTGCCTATCCTAATTCAGAACCTCCGATTCACACCACCCCGTGATGTTTTTCTCACTCCTACTAGTGAATGTAATGTAACACACACCCATACAATGCGCACCACCCCGTGATGTTTTTCTCACTCCTACTAGTGAATGTAATGTAACACACACCCATACAATGCGCACCACCCCGCGATGTTTTTCAGAAACCTATCCTACATTGCCACTGCATGTTCCCTGACCTCCCCATGCTGACCACCCCGCGGTGCTATTCTCCATCCTACATTGCCACGCACTGCCTATCCTAAATCAGACCCTCCGATTCACACCACCCCGTGATGTTTTTCTCACTCCTACTAGTGAATGTAATGTAACACACACAGATACAATGCGCACCACCCCGTGATGTTTTTCTCACTTCTGCTAGTGAATGTAATGTAACACACACCCATACAATGCGCACCACCACGCGATGTTTTTCAGAAACCTATCCTACATTGCCACTGCATGTTCCCTGACCTCCCCATGCTGACCACTCTGCGGTGCTTTTCTCCATCCTTCTTTGCCACTCACTGCCTATCCTAATTCAGACCCTCCGATTCACACCACCCCGGGATGTTTTTCTCACTCCTAGAAGTGAATGTAATGTAACACACACCCATACAATGCGCACCACCCCGTGATGTTTTTCTCACTCCTACTAGTGTATGTAATGTAACACACACACATACAATGCGCATCACCCCGCGATGTTTTTCAGAAACGTATCCTACATTGCCACTGCATGTTCCCTGACCTCTCCATGCTGACCACCCCGCGGTGCTTTTCTCCATCCTACATTGCCACTCACTGCCTATCCTAATTCAGACACTCCGATTCACACCACCCCGGGATGTTTTTCTCACTCCTAGAAGTGAATGTAATGTAACACACACCCATACAATGTGCACCACCCCGTGATGTTTTTCTCACTCCTACTAGTGTATGTAATGTAACACACACCCATACAATGCGCATCACCCTGCGATGTTTTTCAGAAACGTATCCTACATTGCCACTGCATGTTCCCTGACCTCCCCATGCTGACCACCCCGCGGTGCTTTTCTCCATCCTACATTGCCACTCACTGCCTATCCTAATTCAGACCCTCCGATTCACACCACCCCGGGATGTTTTTCTCACTAATAGAAGTGAATGTAATGTAACACACACCCATACAATGCGCACCACCCCGTGATGTTTTTCTCACTCCTACTAGTGTATGTAATGTAACACACACCCATACAATGCGCATCACCCCGCGATGTTTTTCAGAAACATATCCTACATTGCCACTGCATGTTCCCTGACCTCCCCATGCTGACCACCCCGCGGTGCTTTTCTCCATCCTACATTGCCACTCACTGCCTATCCTAATTCAGACCCTCCGATTCACACCACCCCGTGATGTTTTTCTCACTCCTACTAGTGAATGTAATGTAACACACACCCATACAATACGCACCACCCCGCGATGTTTTTCAGAAACCTATCCTACATTGCCACTGCATGTTCCCTGACCTCCCCATGCTGACCTCCCCGCGGAGCTTTTCTCCATCCTACATTGCCACTCACTGCCTATCCTAATTCAGACCCTCCGATTTACACCACCCCGGGATGTTTTTCTCACTAATAGAAGTGAATGTAATGTAACACACACCCATAAAATGCGCACCACCCCGTGATGTTTTTCTCACTCCTGCTAGTGAATGTAATGTAACACACACCCATAAAATGCGCACCACCCCGCGATGTTTTTCAGAAACCTATCCTACATTGCCACTGCATGTTCCCTGACCTTCCCTTGCTGACCACCCCGCGGTGCTTTTCTCCATCCTACATTGCCACTCACTGCCTATCCTAATTCAGACCCTCCGATTCACAGCACCCCGTGATGTTTTTCTCACTCCTACAAGTGAATGTAATGTAACACACACCCATACAATGCGCATCATTCCGTGATGTTTTTCTCACTCCTACTAGTGAATGTAATGTAACACACACCCATACAATGCGCACCACCCCGCGATGTTTTTCATAATCCTATCCTACATTGCCACTGCATGTTCCCTGACCTCCCCATGCTGACCACCCCGCGGTGCTTTTCTCCATCCTACATTGCCACTCACTGCCTATCCTCATTCAGACCCTCCGATTCACACCACCCCGTGATGTTTTTCTCACTCCTACGAGTGAATGTAATGTAACACATACCCATACAATGCGCACCACCGCGTGATGTTTTTCTCACTCCTGCTAGTGAATGTAATGTTACACACACCCATACAATGCGCACCACCCCGCGATGTTTTTCAGAAACCTATCCTACATTGCCACTGCATGTTCCCTGACCTCCCCATGCTGACCACCCCGCGGTGCTTTTCTCCATCCTACATTGCCACTCACTGCCTATCCTCATTCCGACCCTCCGATTCACACCACCCTGTGATGTTTTTCTCACTCTTACTAGTGAATGTAATGTAACACACCCATACAATGCGCACCACCCCGTGATGTTTTTCTCACTCCTACTAGTGAATGTAATGTAACAAACACCCATACAATGCGCACCACCCCGCGATGTTTTTCAGAAACCTATCCTACATTGCCACTGCATGTTCCCGGACCTCCCCATGCTGACCACCCCGCGGTGCTTTTCTCCATCCTACATTGCCACTCACTGCCTATCCTAATACAGACACTCCGATTCACACCACCCCGTGATGTTTTTCTCACTCCTACTAGTGAATGTAATGTAACACACACCCATACAATGCGCACCACCCCTTGATGTTTTTCTCACTCCTACTAGTGAATGTAATGTAACACACACTGATACAATGCGCACCACCCCGCGATGTTTCTCAGAAACCTATCCTACATTGCCACAGCATGTTCCCTGACCTCCCCATGCTGACCACCCCGCGGTACTTTTCTCCATCCTACATTGCCACTCACTGCCTATCCTAATTCAGACCCTCCGATTCACACCACCCCGTGATGTTTTTCTCACTCCTACTAGTGAATGTAATGTAACACACACCCATACAATGCGCACCACCCCGTGATGTTTTTCTCACTCCTACTAGTTAATGTAATGTTACACACACCCATAAAATGCGCACCACCCCGCGATGTTTTTCAAAAACCTATCCTACATTGCCACTGCATGTTCCCTGACCTCCCCATGCTGACCACCCCGCGGTGCTTTTCTCCATCCTACATTGCCACTCACTGCCTATCCTAATTCAGACCCTCCGATTCACACCACTCCGATATGTTTTTCTCACTCCTAGAAGTGAATGTAATGTAACACACACCCATACAATGCGCACCACCCCGTGATGTTTTTCTCACTCCTACTAGTGTATGTAATGTAACACACACCAATACAATGCGCATCACCCCGCGATGTTTTTCAGAAACGTATCCTACATTACCACTGCATGTTCCCTGACCTCCCCATGCTGACCACCCCGCGGTGCTTTTCTCCATCGTACATTGCCACTCACTGCATATCCTAATTCAGACCCTCCGATTCACACCACCCCGTGATGTTTTTCTCACACCTACTAGTGAATGTAATGTAACACACACCCATACAATGCGCACCACCCCGTGATGTTTTTCTCACTCCTGCTAGTGAATGTAATGTAACACACACCCATACAATGCGCACCACCACGCGATGTTTTTCAGAAACCTATCCTACATTGCCACTGCATGTTCCCTGACCTCCCCATGCTGACCACTCTGCGGTGCTTTTCTCCATCCTTCATTGCCACTCACTGCCTATCCTAATTCAGAACCTCCGATTCACACCACCCCGTGATGTTTTTCTCACTCCTACTAGTGAATGTAATGTAACACACACCCATACAATGCGCACCACCCCGTGATGTTTTTCTCACTCCTACTAGTGAATGTAATGTAACACACACCCATACAATGCGCACCACCCCGCGATGTTTTTCAGAAACCTATCCTACATTGCCACTGCATGTTCCCTGACCTCCCCATGCTGACCACCCCGCGGTGCTATTCTCCATCCTACATTGCCACTCACTGCCTATCCTAAATCAGACCCTCCGATTCACACCACCCCGTGATGTTTTTCTCACTCCTACTAGTGAATGTAATGTAACACACACAGATACAATGCGCACCACCCCGTGATGTTTTTCTCACTTCTGCTAGTGAATGTAATGTAACACACACCCATACAATGCGCACCACCACGCGATGTTTTTCAGAAACCTATCCTACATTGCCACTGCATGTTCCCTGACCTCCCCATGCTGACCACTCTGCGGTGCTTTTCTCCATCCTTCTTTGCCACTCACTGCCTATCCTAATTCAGACCCTCCGATTCACACCACCCCGGGATGTTTTTCTCACTCCTAGAAGTGAATGTAATGTAACACACACCCATACAATGCGCACCACCCCGTGATGTTTTTCTCACTCCTACTAGTGTATGTAATGTAACACACACACATACAATGCGCATCACCCGCGATGTTTTTCAGAAACGTATCCTACATTGCCACTGCATGTTCCCTGACCTCTCCATGCTGACCACCCCGCGGTGCTTTTCTCCATCCTACATTGCCACTCACTGCCTATCCTAATTCAGACACTCCGATTCACACCACCCCGGGATGTTTTTCTCACTCCTAGAAGTGAATGTAATGTAACACACACCCATACAATGTGCACCACCCCGTGATGTTTTTCTCACTCCTACTAGTGTATGTAATGTAACACACACCCATACAATGCGCATCACCCTGCGATGTTTTTCAGAAACGTATCCTACATTGCCACTGCATGTTCCCTGACCTCCCCATGCTGACCACCCCGCGGTGCTTTTCTCCATCCTACATTGCCACTCACTGCATATCCTAATTCAGACCCTCCGATTCACACCACCCCGTGATGTTTTTCTCACTCCTACTAGTGAATGTAATGTAACACACACCCATATAATGCGCACCACCCCGTGATGTTTTTCTCACTCCTGCTAGTGAATGTAATGTAACACACACCCATACAATGCGAACCACCACGCGATGTTTTTCAGAAACCTATCCTACATTGCCACTGCATGTTCCCTGACCTCCCCATGCTGACCACTCTGCGGTGCTTTCCTCCATCCTTCATTGCCACTCACTGCCTATCCTAATTCAGACCCTCCGATTCACACCACCCCGTGATGTTTTTCTCACTCCTACTAGTGAATGTAATGTAACACACACCCATACAATGCGCACCACCCCATGATGTTTTTCTCAATCCTACTAGTGAATGTAATGTAACACACACCCATACAATGCGCACCACCCCGAGATGTTTTTCAGAAACCTATCCTACATTGCCACTGCATGTTCCCTGACCTCCCCATGCTGACCACCCCGCGGTGCTATTCTCCATCCTACATTGCCACTCACTGCCTATCCTAATTCAGACCCTCCGATTCACACCACCCCGTGATGTTTTTCTCACTCCTACTAGTGAATGTAATGTAACACACACCGATACAATGCGCACCACCCCGTGATGTTTTTCTAACTCCTGCTAGTGAATGTAATGTAACACACACCCATACAATGCGCACCACCACGCGATGTTTTTCAGAAACCTATCCTACATTGCCACTGCATGTTCCCTGACCTCCCCATGCTGACCACCTCGCGGTGCTTTTCTCCATCTTACATTGCCACTTACTGCCTATCCTAATCCAGACCCTCCTATTCACACCAACCAGTGATGTCTTTCTCACTCCTACTAGTGAATATAATGTAACACACACCTTACCATGCGCACCACCCCGTGATGTTTTTATGACTCCTAATAGTGAATGTAATGTAACACACACCCATACAATGCGCACCACCCCGCGATATTTTTCAGAAACCTATCCTACATTGCCACTGCATGTTCCCTGACCTCCCCATGCTGACCACCCCGCGGTGCTTTTCTCCATCCTACATTGCCACTCACTGCCTATCCTTATACAGACCCTCCGATTCACAGCACCCCGTGATGTTTTTCTCACTCCTACTAGTGAATGTAATGTAACACACACCCATACAATGCGCACCACCCCGCGTTGTTTTTCAGAAACCTATACTACATTGCCACTGCATGTTCCCTGACCTCCCCATGTTGACCACCCCTTGGTGCTTTTCTCCATCCTACATTGCCACTCACTGCCTATCCTAAATCAGACCCCCCGATTCACACCACGCCGTGATGTTTTTCTCACTCCTACTAGTGAATGTAATGTAACACACACCGATACAATACGCACCACCCCGTGATGTTTTTCTCACTTCTGCTAGTGAATGTAAAGTAACACACACCCATACAATGCGCACCACCACGCGATGTTTTTCAGAAACCTATCCTACATTGCCACTGCATGTTCCCTGACCTCCCCATGCTGACCACCCCACGGTGCTTTTCTCCATCCTACATTGCCACTCACTGCCTATCCTCATTCAGACCCTCCGATTCACACCACACCGTGATGTTTTTCTCACTCCTACGAGTGAATGTAATGTAACACATACCCATACTGTGCGCACCACCGCGTGATGTTTTTCTCACTCCTGCTAGTGAATGTAATGTAACACACACCCATACAATGCGCACCACCCCTCCATGTTTTTCAGAAACCTATCCTACATTGCCACTGCATGTTCCATGACCTCCCCATGCTGACCAACCCGCGGTGCTTTTCTCCATCCTACATTGCCACTCACTGCCTATCCTCATTCAGACCCTCCGATTCACACCACCCTGTGATGATTTTCTCACTAATACTAGTGAATGTAATGTAACACACCCATACAATGCGCACCACCCCGTGATGTTTTTCTCACTCCTACTAGTGAATGTAATGTAACAAACACCCATACAATGCGCACCACCCCGCGATGTTTTTCAGAAACCTATCCTACATTGCCACTGCATGTTCCCGGACCTCCCCATGCTGACCACCCCGCGGTGCTTTTCTCCATCCTACATTGCCACTCACTGCCTATCCTAATACAGACCCTCCGATTCACACCACCCCGTGATGTTTTTCTCACTCCTACTAGTGAAGGTAATGTAACACACACCCATACAATGCGCACCACCCCTTGATGTTTTTATCACTCCTACTAGTGAATGTAATGTAACACACACCGATACAATGCGCACCACCCCGCGAAGTTTCGCAGAAACCTATCCTACATTGCCACTGCATGTTCCCTGACCTCCCCATGCTGACCACACCGCGGTGCTTTTCTCCATCCTACATTGCCACTCACTGCCTATCCTAATTCAGACCCTCCGATTCACACCACCCCGGGATGTTTTTCTCACTAATAGAAGTGAATGTAATGTAACACACACCCATACAATGCGCACCACCCCGTGATGTTTTTCTCACTCCTACTAGTGTATGTAATGTAACACACACCCATACAATGCGCATCACCCCGCGATGTTTTTCAGAAACATATCCTACATTGCCACTGCATGTTCCCTGACCTCCCCATGCTGACCACCCCGCGGTGCTTTTCTCCATCCTACATTGCCACTCACTGCATATCCTAATTCAGACCCTCCGATTCACACCACCCCGTGATGTTTTTCTCTCTCCTACTAGTGAATGTAATGTAACACACACCCATACAATACGCACCACCCCGCGATGTTTTTCAGAAACCTATCCTACATTGCCACTGCATGTTCCCTGACCTCCCCATGCTGACCTCCCCGCGGAGCTTTTCTCCATCCTACATTGCCACTCACTGCCTATGCTAATTCAGACCCTCCGATTTACACCACCCCGGGATGTTTTTCTCACTAATAGAAGTGAATGTAATGTAACACACACCCATAAAATGCGCACCACCCCGTGATGTTTTTCTCACTCCTGCTAGTGAATTTAATGTAACACACACCCATAAAATGCGCACCACCCCGCGATGTTTTTAAGAAACCTATCCTACATTGCCACTGCATGTTCCCTGACCTTCCCTTGCTGACCACCCCGCGGTGCTTTTCTCCATCCTACATTGCCACTCACTGCCTATCCTAATTCAGACACTCCGATTCACAGCACCCCGTGATGTTTTTCTCACTCCTACAAGTGAATGTAATGTAACACACACCCATACAATGCGCATCATTCCGTGATGTTTTTCTCACTCCTACTAGTGAATGTAATGTAACACACACCCATACAATGCGCACCACCCCGCGATGTTTTTCATAAACCTATCCTACATTGCCACTGCATGTTCCCTGACCTCCCCATGCTGACCACCCCGCGGTGCTTTTCTCCATCCTACATTGCCACTCACTGCCTATCCTAATTCAGACCCTCCGATTCACACCACCCCGTGATGTTTTTCTCACTCCTACGAGTGAATGTAGTGTAACACATACCCATACAATGCGCACCACCGCGTGATGTTTTTCTCACTCCTGCTAGTGAATGTAATGTTACACACACCCATACAATGCGCACCACCCCGCGATGTTTTTCAGAAACCTATCCTACATTGCCACTGCATGTTCCCTGACCTCCCCATGCTGACCACCCCGCGGTGCTTTTCTCCATCCTACATTGCCACTCACTGCCTATCCTAATTCAGACCCTCCGATTCACACCACCCTGTGATGTTTTTCTCACTCTTACTAGTGAATGTAATGTAACACACCCATACAATGCGCACCACCCCGTGATGTTTTTCTCACTCCGACTAGTGAATGTAATGTAACAAACACCCATACAATGCGCACCACCCCGCGATGTTTTTCAGAAACCTATCCTACATTGCCACTGCATGTTCCCGGACCTCCCCATGCTGACCACCCCGCGGTGCTTTTCTCCATCCTACATTGCCACTCACTGCCTATCCTAATACAGACACTCCGATTCACACCACCCCGTGATGTTTTTCTCACTCCTACTAGTGAATGTAATGTAACACACACCCATACAATGCGCACCACCCCTTGATGTTTTTCTCACTCCTACTAGTGAATGTAATGTAACACACACTGATACAATGCGCACCACCCCGCGATGTTTCTCAGAAACCTATCCTACATTGCCACTGCATGTTCCCTGACCTCCCCATGCTGACCACCCCGCGGTACTTTTGTCCATCCTACATTGCCACTCACTGCCTATCCTAATTCAGACCCTCCGATTCACACCACCCCGTGATGTTTTTCTCACTCCTACTAGTGAATGTAATGTAACACACACCCATACAATGCGCACCACCCCGTGATGTTTTTCTCACTCCTACTAGTTAATGTAATGTTACACACACCCATAAAATGCGCACCACCCCGCGATGTTTTTCAAAAACCTATCCTACATTGCCACTGCATGTTCCCTGACCTCCCCATGCTGACCACCCTGCGGTGCTTTTCTCCATCCTACATTGCCACTCACTGCCTATCCTAATTCAGACTCTCCGATTCACACCACTCCGATATGTTTTTCTCACTCCTAGAAGTGAATGTAATGTAACACACACCCATACAATGCGCACCACCCCGTGATGTTTTTCTCACTCCTACTAGTGTATGTAATGTAACACACGCCAATACAATGCGCATCACCCCGCGATGTTTTTCAGAAACGTATCCTACATTACCACTGCAAGTTCCCTGACCTCCCCATGCTGACCACCCCGCGGTGCTTTTCTCCATCGTACATTGCCACTCACTGCATATCCTAATTCAGACCCTCCGATTCACACCACCCCGTGATGTATTTCTCACACCTACTAGTGAATGTAATGTAACACACACCCATACAATGCGCACCACCCCGTGATGTTTTTCTCACTCCTGCTAGTGAATGTAATGTAACACACACCCATACAATGCGCACCACCACGCGATGTTTTTCAGAAACCTATCCTACATTGCCACTGCATGTTCCCTGACCTCCCCATGCTGACCATTCTACGGTGCTTTTCTCCATCCTTCATTGCCACTCACTGCCTATCCTAATTCAGACCCTCCGATTCACACCACCCCGTGATGTTTTTCTCACTCCTACTAGTGAATGTAATGTAACACACACCCATACAATGCGCACCACCCCGTGATGTTTTTCTCACTCCTACTAGTGAATGTAATGTAACACACACCCATACAATGCGCACCACCCCGCGATGTTTTTCAGAAACCTATCCTACATTGCCACTGCATGTTCCCTGACCTCCCCATGCTGACCACCCCGCGGTGCTATTCTCCATCCTACATTGCCACTCACTGCCTATCCTAAATCAGACCCTCCGATTCACACCACCCCGTGATGTTTTTCTCACTCCTACTACTGAATGTAATGTAACACACACAGATACAATGCGCACCACCCCGTGATGTTTTTCTCACTTCTGCTAGTGAATGTAATGTAACACACACCCATACAATGCGCACCACCACGCGATGTTTTTCAGAAACCTATCCTACATTGCCACTGCATGTTCCCTGACCTCCCCATGCTGACCACTCTGCGGTGCTTTTCTCCATCCTTCATTGCCACTCACTGCCTATCCTAATTCAGACCCTCCGATTCACACCACCCCGGGATGTTTTTCTCACTCCTAGAAGTGAATGTAATGTAACACACACCCATACAATGCGCACCACCCCGTGATGTTTTTCTCACTCCTACTAGTGTATGTAATGTAACACACACACATACAATGCGCATCACCCCGCGATGTTTTTCAGAAACGTATCCTACATTGCCACTGCATGTTCCCTGACCTCTCCATGCTGACCACCCGCGGTGCTTTTCTCCATCCTACATTGCCACTCACTGCCTATCCTAATTCAGACACTCCGATTCACACCACCCCGGGATGTTTTTCTCACTCCTATAAGTGAATGTAATGTAACACACACCCATACAATGTGCACCACCCCGTGATGTTTTTCTCACTCCTACTAGTGTATGTAATGTAACACACACCCATACAATGCGCATCACCCTGCGATGTTTTTCAGAAACGTATCCTACATTGCCACTGCATGTTCCCTGACCTCCCCATGCTGACCACCCCGCGGTGCTTTTCTCCATCCTACATTGCCACTCACTGCATATCCTAATTCAGACCCTCCGATTCACACCACCCCGTGATGTTTTTCTCACTCCTACTAGTGAATGAAATGTAACACACACCCATATAATGCGCACCACCCCGTGATGTTTTTCTCACTCCTGCTAGTGAATGTAATGTAACACACACCCATACAATGCGAACCACCACGCGATGTTTTTCAGAAACCTATCCTACATTGCCACTGCATGTTCCCTGACCTCCCCATGCTGACCACTCTGCGGTGCTTTCCTCCATCCTTCATTGCCACTCACTGCCTATCCTAATTCAGACCCTCCGATTCACACCACCCCGTGATGTTTTTCTCACTCCTACTAGTGAATGTAATGTAACACACACCCATACAATGCGCACCAACACGTGATGTTTTTCTCACTCCTACTAGTGAATGTAATGTAACACACACCCATACAATGCGCACCACCCCGTGATGTTTTTCAGAAACCTATCCTACATTGCCACTGCATGTTCCCTGACCTCCCCATGCTGACCACCCCGCGGTGCTGCTCTCCATCCTACATTGCCACTCACTGCCTATCCTAATTCAGACCCTCCGATTTACACCACCCCGGGATGTTTTTCTCACTAATAGAAGTGAATGTAATGTAACACACACCCATAAAATGCGCACCACCCCGTGATGTTTTTCTCACTCCTGCTAGTGAATGTAATGTAACACACACCCATAAAATGCGCACCACCCCGCGATGTTTTTCAGAAACCTATCCTACATTGCCACTGCATGTTCCCTGACCTTCCCTTGCTGACCACCCCGCGGTGCTTTTCTCCATCCTACATTGCCACTCACTGCCTATCCTAATTCAGACCCTCCGATTCACAGCACCCCGTGATGTTTTTCTCACTCCTACAAGTGAATGTAATGTAACACACACCCATACAATGCGCATCATTCCGTGATGTTTTTCTCACTCCTACTAGTGAATGTAATGTAACACACACCCATACAATGCGCACCACCCCGCGATGTTTTTCATAAACCTATCCTACATTGCCACTGCATGTTCCCTGACCTCCCCATGCTGACCACCCCGCGGTGCTTTTCTCCATCCTACCTTGCCACTCACTGCCTATCCTCATTCAGACCCTCCGATTCACACCACCCCGTGATGTTTTTCTCACTCCTACGAGTGAATGTAATGTAACACATACCCATACAATGCGCACCACCGCGTGATGTTTTTCTCACTCCTGCTAGTGAATGTAATGTTACACACACCCATACAATGCGCACCACCCCGCGATGTTTTTAAGAAACCTATCCTACATTGCCACTGCATGTTCCCTGACCTCCCCATGCTGACCACCCCGCGGTGCTTTTCTCCATCCTACATTGCCACTCACTGCCTATCCTCATTCCGACCCTCCGATTCACACCACCCCGGGATGTTTTTCTCACTCCTATAAGTGAATGTAATGTAACACACACCCATACAATGTGCACCACCCCGTGATGTTTTTCTCACTCCTACTAGTGTATGTAATGTAACACACACCCATACAATGCGCATCACCCTGCGATGTTTTTCAGAAACGTATCCTACATTGCCACTGCATGTTCCCTGACCTCCCCATGCTGACCACCCCGCGGTGCTTTTCTCCATCCTACATTGCCACTCACTGCATATCCTAATTCAGACCCTCCGATTCACACCACCCCGTGATGTTTTTCTCACTCCTACTAGTGAATGAAATGTAACACACACCCATATAATGCGCACCACCCCGTGATGTTTTTCTCACTCCTGCTAGTGAATGTAATGTAACACACACCCATACAATGCGAACCACCACGCGATGTTTTTCAGAAACCTATCCTACATTGCCACTGCATGTTCCCTGACCTCCCCATGCTGACCACTCTGCGGTGCTTTCCTCCATCCTTCATTGCCACTCACTGCCTATCCTAATTCAGACCCTCCGATTCACACCACCCCGTGATGTTTTTCTCACTCCTACTAGTGAATGTAATGTAACACACACCCATACAATGCGCACCAACACGTGATGTTTTTCTCACTCCTACTAGTGAATGTAATGTAACACACACCCATACAATGCGCACCACCCCGAGACGTTTTTCAGAAACCTATCCTACATTGCCACTGCATGTTCCCTGACCTCCCCATGCTGACCACCCCGCGGTGCTGCTCTCCATCCTACATTGCCACTCACTGCCTATCCTAATTCAGACCCTCCGATTTACACCACCCCGGGATGTTTTTCTCACTAATAGAAGTGAATGTAATGTAACACACACCCATAAAATGCGCACCACCCCGTGATGTTTTTCTCACTCCTGCTAGTGAATGTAATGTAACACACACCCATAAAATGCGCACCACCCCGCGATGTTTTTCAGAAACCTATCCTACATTGCCACTGCATGTTCCCTGACCTTCCCTTGCTGACCACCCCGCGGTGCTTTTCTCCATCCTACATTGCCACTCACTGCCTATCCTAATTCAGACCCTCCGATTCACAGCACCCCGTGATGTTTTTCTCACTCCTACAAGTGAATGTAATGTAACACACACCCATACAATGCGCATCATTCCGTGATGTTTTTCTCACTCCTACTAGTGAATGTAATGTAACACACACCCATACAATGCGCACCACCCCGCGATGTTTTTCATAAACCTATCCTACATTGCCACTGCATGTTCCCTGACCTCCCCATGCTGACCACCCCGCGGTGCTTTTCTCCATCCTACATTGCCACTCACTGCCTATCCTCATTCAGACCCTCCGATTCACACCACCCCGTGATGTTTTTCTCACTCCTACGAGTGAATGTAATGTAACACATACCCATACAATGCGCACCACCGCGTGATGTTTTTCTCACTCCTGCTAGTGAATGTAATGTTACACACACCCATACAATGCGCATCATTCCGTGATGTTTTTCTCACTCCTACTACTGAATGTAATGTAACACACACAGATACAATGCGCACCACCCCGTGATGTTTTTCTCACTTCTGCTAGTGAATGTAATGTAACACACACCCATACAATGCGCACCACCACGCGATGTTTTTCAGAAACCTATCCTACATTGCCACTGCATGTTCCCTGACCTCCCCATGCTGACCACTCTGCGGTGCTTTTCTCCATCCTTCATTGCCACTCACTGCCTATCCTAATTCAGACCCTCCGATTCCCACCACCCCGGGATGTTTTTCTCACTCCTAGAAGTGAATGTAATGTAACACACACCCATACAATGCGCACCACCCCGTGATGTTTTTCTCACTCCTACTAGTGTATGTAATGTAACACACACACATACAATGCGCATCACCCCGCGATGTTTTTCAGAAACGTATCCTACATTGCCACTGCATGTTCCCTGACCTCTCCATGCTGACCACCCGCGGTGCTTTTCTCCATCCTACATTGCCACTCACTGCCTATCCTAATTCAGACACTCCGATTCACACCACCCCGGGATGTTTTTCTCACTCCTATAAGTGAATGTAATGTAACACACACCCATACAATGTGCACCACCCCGTGATGTTTTTCTCACTCCTACTAGTGTATGTAATGTAACACACACCCATACAATGCGCATCACCCTGCGATGTTTTTCAGAAACGTATCCTACATTGCCACTGCATGTTCCCTGACCTCCCCATGCTGACCACCCCGCGGTGCTTTTCTCCATCCTACATTGCCACTCACTGCATATCCTAATTCAGACCCTCCGATTCACACCACCCCGTGATGTTTTTCTCACTCCTACTAGTGAATGAAATGTAACACACACCCATATAATGCGCACCACCCCGTGATGTTTTTCTCACTCCTGCTAGTGAATGTAATGTAACACACACCCATACAATGCGAACCACCACGCGATGTTTTTCAGAAACCTATCCTACATTGCCACTGCATGTTCCCTGACCTCCCCATGCTGACCACTCTGCGGTGCTTTCCTCCATCCTTCATTGCCACTCACTGCCTATCCTAATTCAGACCCTCCGATTCACACCACCCCGTGATGTTTTTCTCACTCCTACTAGTGAATGTAATGTAACACACACCCATACAATGCGCACCAACACGTGATGTTTTTCTCACTCCTACTAGTGAATGTAATGTAACACACACCCATACAATGCGCACCACCCCGAGATGTTTTTCAGAAACCTATCCTACATTGCCACTGCATGTTCCCTGACCTCCCCATGCTGACCACCCCGCGGTGCTGCTCTCCATCCTACATTGCCACTCACTGCCTATCCTAATTCAGACCCTCCGATTTACACCACCCCGGGATGTTTTTCTCACTAATAGAAGTGAATGTAATGTAACACACACCCATAAAATGCGCACCACCCCGTGATGTTTTTCTCACTCCTGCTAGTGAATGTAATGTAACACACACCCATAAAATGCGCACCACCCCGCGATGTTTTTCAGAAACCTATCCTACATTGCCACTGCATGTTCCCTGACCTTCCCTTGCTGACCACCCCGCGGTGCTTTTCTCCATCCTACATTGCCACTCACTGCCTATCCTAATTCAGACCCTCCGATTCACAGCACCCCGTGATGTTTTTCTCACTCCTACAAGTGAATGTAATGTAACACACACCCATACAATGCGCATCATTCCGTGATGTTTTTCTCACTCCTACTAGTGAATGTAATGTAACACACACCCATACAATGCGCACCACCCCGCGATGTTTTTCATAAACCTATCCTACATTGCCACTGCATGTTCCCTGACCTCCCCATGCTGACCACCCCGCGGTGCTTTTCTCCATCCTACATTGCCACTCACTGCCTATCCTCATTCAGACCCTCCGATTCACACCACCCCGTGATGTTTTTCTCACTCCTACGAGTGAATGTAATGTAACACATACCCATACAATGCGCACCACCGCGTGATGTTTTTCTCACTCCTGCTAGTGAATGTAATGTTACACACACCCATACAATGCGCACCACCCCGCGATGTTTTTCAGAAACCTATCCTACATTGCCACTGCATGTTCCCTGACCTCCCCATGCTGACCACCCCGCGGTGCTTTTCTCCATCCTACATTGCCACTCACTGCCTATCCTCATTCCGACCCTCCGATTCACACCACCCCGGGATGTTTTTCTCACTCCTATAAGTGAATGTAATGTAACACACACCCATACAATGTGCACCACCCCGTGATGTTTTTCTCACTCCTACTAGTGTATGTAATGTAACACACACCCATACAATGCGCATCACCCTGCGATGTTTTTCAGAAACGTATCCTACATTGCCACTGCATGTTCCCTGACCTCCCCATGCTGACCACCCCGCGGTGCTTTTCTCCATCGTACATTGCCACTCACTGCATATCCTAATTCAGACCCTCCGATTCACACCACCCCGTGATGTTTTTCTCACTCCTACTAGTGAATGAAATGTAACACACACCCATATAATGCGCACCACCCCGTGATGTTTTTCTCACTCCTGCTAGTGAATGTAATGTAACACACACCCATACAATGCGAACCACCACGCGATGTTTTTCAGAAACCTATCCTACATTGCCACTGCATGTTCCCTGACCTCCCCATGCTGACCACTCTGCGGTGCTTTCCTCCATCCTTCATTGCCACTCACTGCCTATCCTAATTCAGACCCTCCGATTCACACCACCCCGTGATGTTTTTCTCACTCCTACTAGTGAATGTAATGTAACACACACCCATACAATGCGCACCAACACGTGATGTTTTTCTCACTCCTACTAGTGAATGTAATGTAACACACACCCATACAATGCGCACCACCCCGTGATGTTTTTCAGAAACCTATCCTACATTGCCACTGCATGTTCCCTGACCTCCCCATGCTGACCACCCCGCGGTGCTGCTCTCCATCCTACATTGCCACTCACTGCCTATCCTAATTCAGACCCTCCGATTTACACCACCCCGGGATGTTTTTCTCACTAATAGAAGTGAATGTAATGTAACACACACCCATAAAATGCGCACCACCCCGTGATGTTTTTCTCACTCCTGCTAGTGAATGTAATGTAACACACACCCATAAAATGCGCACCACCCCGCGATGTTTTTCAGAAACCTATCCTACATTGCCACTGCATGTTCCCTGACCTTCCCTTGCTGACCACCCCGCGGTGCTTTTCTCCATCCTACATTGCCACTCACTGCCTATCCTAATTCAGACCCTCCGATTCACAGCACCCCGTGATGTTTTTCTCACTCCTACAAGTGAATGTAATGTAACACACACCCATACAATGCGCATCATTCCGTGATGTTTTTCTCACTCCTACTAGTGAATGTAATGTAACACACACCCATACAATGCGCACCACCCCGCGATGTTTTTCATAAACCTATCCTACATTGCCACTGCATGTTCCCTGACCTCCCCATGCTGACCACCCCGCGGTGCTTTTCTCCATCCTACCTTGCCACTCACTGCCTATCCTCATTCAGACCCTCCGATTCACACCACCCCGTGATGTTTTTCTCACTCCTACGAGTGAATGTAATGTAACACATACCCATACAATGCGCACCACCGCGTGATGTTTTTCTCACTCCTGCTAGTGAATGTAATGTTACACACACCCATACAATGCGCACCACCCCGCGATGTTTTTAAGAAACCTATCCTACATTGCCACTGCATGTTCCCTGACCTCCCCATGCTGACCACCCCGCGGTGCTTTTCTCCATCCTACATTGCCACTCACTGCCTATCCTCATTCCGACCCTCCGATTCACACCACCCCGGGATGTTTTTCTCACTCCTATAAGTGAATGTAATGTAACACACACCCATACAATGTGCACCACCCCGTGATGTTTTTCTCACTCCTACTAGTGTATGTAATGTAACACACACCCATACAATGCGCATCACCCTGCGATGTTTTTCAGAAACGTATCCTACATTGCCACTGCATGTTCCCTGACCTCCCCATGCTGACCACCCCGCGGTGCTTTTCTCCATCCTACATTGCCACTCACTGCATATCCTAATTCAGACCCTCCGATTCACACCACCCCGTGATGTTTTTCTCACTCCTACTAGTGAATGAAATGTAACACACACCCATATAATGCGCACCACCCCGTGATGTTTTTCTCACTCCTGCTAGTGAATGTAATGTAACACACACCCATACAATGCGAACCACCACGCGATGTTTTTCAGAAACCTATCCTACATTGCCACTGCATGTTCCCTGACCTCCCCATGCTGACCACTCTGCGGTGCTTTCCTCCATCCTTCATTGCCACTCACTGCCTATCCTAATTCAGACCCTCCGATTCACACCACCCCGTGATGTTTTTCTCACTCCTACTAGTGAATGTAATGTAACACACACCCATACAATGCGCACCAACACGTGATGTTTTTCTCACTCCTACTAGTGAATGTAATGTAACACACACCCATACAATGCGCACCACCCCGAGACGTTTTTCAGAAACCTATCCTACATTGCCACTGCATGTTCCCTGACCTCCCCATGCTGACCACCCCGCGGTGCTGCTCTCCATCCTACATTGCCACTCACTGCCTATCCTAATTCAGACCCTCCGATTTACACCACCCCGGGATGTTTTTCTCACTAATAGAAGTGAATGTAATGTAACACACACCCATAAAATGCGCACCACCCCGTGATGTTTTTCTCACTCCTGCTAGTGAATGTAATGTAACACACACCCATAAAATGCGCACCACCCCGCGATGTTTTTCAGAAACCTATCCTACATTGCCACTGCATGTTCCCTGACCTTCCCTTGCTGACCACCCCGCGGTGCTTTTCTCCATCCTACATTGCCACTCACTGCCTATCCTAATTCAGACCCTCCGATTCACAGCACCCCGTGATGTTTTTCTCACTCCTACAAGTGAATGTAATGTAACACACACCCATACAATGCGCATCATTCCGTGATGTTTTTCTCACTCCTACTAGTGAATGTAATGTAACACACACCCATACAATGCGCACCACCCCGCGATGTTTTTCATAAACCTATCCTACATTGCCACTGCATGTTCCCTGACCTCCCCATGCTGACCACCCCGCGGTGCTTTTCTCCATCCTACATTGCCACTCACTGCCTATCCTCATTCAGACCCTCCGATTCACACCACCCCGTGATGTTTTTCTCACTCCTACGAGTGAATGTAATGTAACACATACCCATACAATGCGCACCACCGCGTGATGTTTTTCTCACTCCTGCTAGTGAATGTAATGTTACACACACCCATACAATGCGCATCATTCCGTGATGTTTTTCTCACTCCTACTACTGAATGTAATGTAACACACACAGATACAATGCGCACCACCCCGTGATGTTTTTCTCACTTCTGCTAGTGAATGTAATGTAACACACACCCATACAATGCGCACCACCACGCGATGTTTTTCAGAAACCTATCCTACATTGCCACTGCATGTTCCCTGACCTCCCCATGCTGACCACTCTGCGGTGCTTTTCTCCATCCTTCATTGCCACTCACTGCCTATCCTAATTCAGACCCTCCGATTCCCACCACCCCGGGATGTTTTTCTCACTCCTAGAAGTGAATGTAATGTAACACACACCCATACAATGCGCACCACCCCGTGATGTTTTTCTCACTCCTACTAGTGTATGTAATGTAACACACACACATACAATGCGCATCACCCCGCGATGTTTTTCAGAAACGTATCCTACATTGCCACTGCATGTTCCCTGACCTCTCCATGCTGACCACCCGCGGTGCTTTTCTCCATCCTACATTGCCACTCACTGCCTATCCTAATTCAGACACTCCGATTCACACCACCCCGGGATGTTTTTCTCACTCCTATAAGTGAATGTAATGTAACACACACCCATACAATGTGCACCACCCCGTGATGTTTTTCTCACTCCTACTAGTGTATGTAATGTAACACACACCCATACAATGCGCATCACCCTGCGATGTTTTTCAGAAACGTATCCTACATTGCCACTGCATGTTCCCTGACCTCCCCATGCTGACCACCCCGCGGTGCTTTTCTCCATCCTACATTGCCACTCACTGCATATCCTAATTCAGACCCTCCGATTCACACCACCCCGTGATGTTTTTCTCACTCCTACTAGTGAATGAAATGTAACACACACCCATATAATGCGCACCACCCCGTGATGTTTTTCTCACTCCTGCTAGTGAATGTAATGTAACACACACCCATACAATGCGAACCACCACGCGATGTTTTTCAGAAACCTATCCTACATTGCCACTGCATGTTCCCTG
This sequence comes from Cavia porcellus, assembly GCF_034190915.1. Classification (NCBI taxonomy): domain Eukaryota; kingdom Metazoa; phylum Chordata; class Mammalia; order Rodentia; family Caviidae; genus Cavia; species Cavia porcellus. The sequence goes on from NW_026947831.1 coordinate 53,902, forward strand.
ACCTCCCCATGCTGACCACTCTGCGGTGCTTTCCTCCATCCTTCATTGCCACTCACTGCCTATCCTAATTCAGACCCTCCGATTCACACCACCCCGTGATGTTTTTCTCACTCCTACTAGTGAATGTAATGTAACACACACCCATACAATGCGCACCAACACGTGATGTTTTTCTCACTCCTACTAGTGAATGTAATGTAACACACACCCATACAATGCGCACCACCCCGAGATGTTTTTCAGAAACCTATCCTACATTGCCACTGCATGTTCCCTGACCTCCCCATGCTGACCACCCCGCGGTGCTGCTCTCCATCCTACATTGCCACTCACTGCCTATCCTAATTCAGACCCTCCGATTTACACCACCCCGGGATGTTTTTCTCACTAATAGAAGTGAATGTAATGTAACACACACCCATAAAATGCGCACCACCCCGTGATGTTTTTCTCACTCCTGCTAGTGAATGTAATGTAACACACACCCATAAAATGCGCACCACCCCGCGATGTTTTTCAGAAACCTATCCTACATTGCCACTGCATGTTCCCTGACCTTCCCTTGCTGACCACCCCGCGGTGCTTTTCTCCATCCTACATTGCCACTCACTGCCTATCCTAATTCAGACCCTCCGATTCACAGCACCCCGTGATGTTTTTCTCACTCCTACAAGTGAATGTAATGTAACACACACCCATACAATGCGCATCATTCCGTGATGTTTTTCTCACTCCTACTAGTGAATGTAATGTAACACACACCCATACAATGCGCACCACCCCGCGATGTTTTTCATAAACCTATCCTACATTGCCACTGCATGTTCCCTGACCTCCCCATGCTGACCACCCCGCGGTGCTTTTCTCCATCCTACATTGCCACTCACTGCCTATCCTCATTCAGACCCTCCGATTCACACCACCCCGTGATGTTTTTCTCACTCCTACGAGTGAATGTAATGTAACACATACCCATACAATGCGCACCACCGCGTGATGTTTTTCTCACTCCTGCTAGTGAATGTAATGTTACACACACCCATACAATGCGCACCACCCCGCGATGTTTTTCAGAAACCTATCCTACATTGCCACTGCATGTTCCCTGACCTCCCCATGCTGACCACCCCGCGGTGCTTTTCTCCATCCTACATTGCCACTCACTGCCTATCCTCATTCCGACCCTCCGATTCACACCACCCCGGGATGTTTTTCTCACTCCTATAAGTGAATGTAATGTAACACACACCCATACAATGTGCACCACCCCGTGATGTTTTTCTCACTCCTACTAGTGTATGTAATGTAACACACACCCATACAATGCGCATCACCCTGCGATGTTTTTCAGAAACGTATCCTACATTGCCACTGCATGTTCCCTGACCTCCCCATGCTGACCACCCCGCGGTGCTTTTCTCCATCGTACATTGCCACTCACTGCATATCCTAATTCAGACCCTCCGATTCACACCACCCCGTGATGTTTTTCTCACTCCTACTAGTGAATGAAATGTAACACACACCCATATAATGCGCACCACCCCGTGATGTTTTTCTCACTCCTGCTAGTGAATGTAATGTAACACACACCCATACAATGCGAACCACCACGCGATGTTTTTCAGAAACCTATCCTACATTGCCACTGCATGTTCCCTGACCTCCCCATGCTGACCACTCTGCGGTGCTTTCCTCCATCCTTCATTGCCACTCACTGCCTATCCTAATTCAGACCCTCCGATTCACACCACCCCGTGATGTTTTTCTCACTCCTACTAGTGAATGTAATGTAACACACACCCATACAATGCGCACCAACACGTGATGTTTTTCTCACTCCTACTAGTGAATGTAATGTAACACACACCCATACAATGCGCACCACCCCGAGATGTTTTTCAGAAACCTATCCTACATTGCCACTGCATGTTCCCTGACCTCCCCATGCTGACCACCCCGCGGTGCTGCTCTCCATCCTACATTGCCACTCACTGCCTATCCTAATTCAGACCCTCCGATTTACACCACCCCGGGATGTTTTTCTCACTAATAGAAGTGAATGTAATGTAACACACACCCATAAAATGCGCACCACCCCGTGATGTTTTTCTCACTCCTGCTAGTGAATGTAATGTAACACACACCCATAAAATGCGCACCACCCCGCGATGTTTTTCAGAAACCTATCCTACATTGCCACTGCATGTTCCCTGACCTTCCCTTGCTGACCACCCCGCGGTGCTTTTCTCCATCCTACATTGCCACTCACTGCCTATCCTAATTCAGACCCTCCGATTCACAGCACCCCGTGATGTTTTTCTCACTCCTACAAGTGAATGTAATGTAACACACACCCATACAATGCGCATCATTCCGTGATGTTTTTCTCACTCCTACTAGTGAATGTAATGTAACACACACCCATACAATGCGCACCACCCCGCGATGTTTTTCATAAACCTATCCTACATTGCCACTGCATGTTCCCTGACCTCCCCATGCTGACCACCCCGCGGTGCTTTTCTCCATCCTACATTGCCACTCACTGCCTATCCTCATTCAGACCCTCCGATTCACACCACCCCGTGATGTTTTTCTCACTCCTACGAGTGAATGTAATGTAACACATACCCATACAATGCGCACCACCGCGTGATGTTTTTCTCACTCCTGCTAGTGAATGTAATGTTACACACACCCATACAATGCGCACCACCCCGCGATGTTTTTCAGAAACCTATCCTACATTGCCACTGCATGTTCCCTGACCTCCCCGTGCTGACCACCCCGCGGTGCTTTTCTCCATCCTACATTGCCACTCACTGCCTATCCTCATTCCGACCCTCCGATTCACACCACCCTGTGGTTTTTCTCACTCTTACTAGTGAATGTAATGTAACACAGCCATACAATGCGCACCACCCCGTGATGTTTTTCTCACTCCGACTAGTGAATGTAATGTAACAAACACCCATACAATGCGCACCACCCCGCGATGTTTTTCAGAAACCTATCCTACATTGGCACTGCAGGTTCCCGGACCTCCCCATGCTGACCACCCCGCGGTGCTTTTCTCCATCCTACATTGCCACTCACTGCCTATCCTAATACAGACACTCCGATTCACACCACCCCGTGATGTTTTTCTCACTCCTACTAGTGAATGTAATGTAACACACACCCATACAATGCGCACCACCCCTTGATGTTTTTCTCACTCCTACTAGTGAATGTAATGTAACACACACTGATACAATGCGCACCACCCCGCGATGTTTCTCAGAAACCTATCCTACATTGCCACTGCATGTTCCCTGACCTCCCCATGCTGACCACCCCGCGGTACTTTTCTCCATCCTACATTGCCACTCACTGCCTATCCTAATTCAGACCCTCCGATTCACACCACCCCGTGATGTTTTTCTCACTCCTACTAGTGAATGTAATGTAACACACACCCATACAATGCGCACCACCCCGTGATGTTTTTCTCACTCCTACTAGTTAATGTAATGTTACACACACCCATAAAATGCGCACCACCCCGCGATGTTTTTCAAAAACCTATCCTACATTGCCACTGCATGTTCCCTGACCTCCCCATGCTGACCACCCCGCGGTGCTTTTCTCCATCCTACATTGCCACTCACTGCCTATCCTAATTCAGACCCTCCGATTCACACCACTCCGATATGTTTTTCTCACTCCTAGAAGTGAATGTAATGTAACACACACCCATACAATGCGCACCACCCCGTGATGTTTTTCTCACTCCTAGTAGTGTATGTAATGTAACACACACCAATACAATGCGCATCACCCCGCGATGTTTTTCAGAAACGTATCCTACATTACCACTGCAAGTTCCCTGACCTCCCCATGCTGACCACCCCGCGGTGCTTTCCTCCATCGTACATTGCCACTCACTGCATATCCTAATTCAGACCCTCCGATTCACACCACCCCGTGATGTTTTTCTCACACCTACTAGTGAATGTAATGTAACACACACCCATACAATGCGCACCACCCCGTGATGTTTTTCTCACTCCTGCTAGTGAATGTAATGTAACACACACCCATACAATGCGCACCACCACGCGATGTTTTTCAGAAACCTATCCTACATTGCCACTGCATGTTCCCTGACCTCCCCATGCTGACCACTCTGCGGTGCTTTTCTCCATCCTTCATTGCCACTCACTGCCTATCCTAATTCAGACCCTCCGATTCACACCACCCCGTGATGTTTTTCTCACTCCTACTAGTGAATGTAATGTAACACACACCCATACAATGCGCACCACCCCGTGATGTTTTTCTCAATCCTACTAGTGAATGTAATGTAGCAGACACCCATACAATGCGCATCACCACGCGATGTTTTTCAGAAACCTATCCTACATTGCCACTGCATGTTCCCTGACCTCCCCATGCTGACCACCCCGCGGTGCTTTTCTCCATCCTACATTGACACTCACTGCCTATCCTAATTCAGACCCTCCGATTCACACCACCCCGGGATGTTTTTCTCACTCCTACGAGTGAATGTAATGTAACACACACCCATACAATGTGCACCACCCCGTGATGTTTTTGTCACTCCTACTAGTGAATGTAATGTAACACACACCCATACAATGCGCACCAACCCGTGATGTTTTTCTCACTCCTACTAGTGAATGTAATGTGACACACATCCATACAATGCGCATCACCCCGCGATGTTTTTCAGAAACCTATCCTACATTGCCACTGCATGTTCCCTGACCTTCCCTTGCTGACCACCCGGCGGTGCTTTTCTCCATCCTACATTGCCACTCACTGCCTATCCTAATTCAGACCATCCGATTCACAGCACCCCGTGATGTTTTTCTCACTCCTACTAGTGAATGTAATGTAACACACACCCATACAATGCGCACCACTCCGTGATGTTTTTCTCACTCCTACTAGTGAATGTAATGTAACACACACCCATACAATGCGCACCACCCCGCGATGTTTTTCAGAAACCTATCCTACATTGCCACTGCATGTTCCCTTACCTCCCCATGCTGACCACCCCGCGGTGCTTTTCTCCATCCTACATAGCCACTCACTGCCTATCCTCATTCAGACACTCCGATTCACTCCACCCCGTGATGTTTTTCTCATTCCTACTAGTGAATGTAATGTAACATCACCCATACAATGCGCACCACCGCATGATGTTTTTCTGACTCCTGCTAGTGAATGTAATGTAACACACACCCATACAATGCGCACCACCCCGCGATGTTTTTCAGAAACCTATCCTACATTGCCACTGCATGTTCCCTGACCTCCCCATGCTGACCACCCCGCGGTGCTTTTCTCCATCCTACATTGCCACTCACTGCCTATCCTAATCCAGACCCTCCGATTCACACCACCCTGTGAGGTTTTTCTCACTCCTACTAGTGAATGTAATGTAACACACCCATACAATGCACACCACCCCGTGATGTTTTTCTCACACATACTAGTGAATGTAATGTAACACACACCCATACAATGCGCACCACCCCGCGTTGTTTTTCAGAAACCTGTCCTACATTGCCACTGCATGTTCCCTGACCTCCTCATGCTGACCACCCCTTGGTGCTTTTCTCCATCCTACATTGCCACTCACTGCCTATTCTAATTCAGACCCTCCGATTCACACCACCCCGTAATGTTTTTCTGACTCCTACTAGTGAATGTAATGTAACACACATCTTACCATGCGCACCACCCCGTGATGTTTTTTTCACTCCAACTAGTGAATGTAATGTAACACACACCCATACAATGCGCACCACCCCGCGATGTTTTTCAGAAACCTATCCTACATTGCCACTGCATGTTCCCTGACCTCCCCATGCTGACCACCCCGCGGTGCTTTTCTCCATCCTACATTGCCACTCACTGCCTATCCTAATTAAGACCCTCCGATTCACACCACCCCGTGAGGTTTTTCTCACTCCTACTAGTGAATGTAATGTAACACACACCCATACAATGCGCACCACCCCGTGATGTTTTTCTCAATCCTAATAGTGAATGTAATGTAGCACACACCCATACAATGCGCACCACCCCGCGATGTTTTTCAGAAACCTATCCTACATTGCCACTGCATGTTCCCTGACCTCCCCATGCTGACCACCCCGCGGTGCTTTTCTCCATCCTACATTGCCACTCACTGCCTATCCTAATTCAGACACTCCGATTCACACCACCCCGTGATGTTTTTCTCACTCCTACTAGTGAATGTAATGTAACACACACCGATACAATGCGAACCACCCCGCGATGTTTCTCAGAAACCTATCCTACATTGCCACTGCATGTTCCCTGACCTCCCCATGCTGACCACCCCACGGTGCTTTTCTCCATCCTACATTGCCACTCACTGCCTATCCTAATTCAGACACTCCGATTCACACCACCCCGTGATGTTTTTCTCACTCCTACTAGTGAATGTAATGTAACACACACCCATACAATGCGCACCACCCCGTGATGTTTTTCTCACACATACTAGTGAATGTAATGTAACACACACCCATACAATGCGCACGACCACGCGATGTTTTTCAGAAACCTATCCTACATTGCCACTGCATGTTCCCTGACCTCCCCATGCTGACCACCCCGCGGTGCTATTCTCCATCCTATATTGCCACTCACTGGCTATCCTAATTCAGACACTCCGATTCACACCACCCCGTGATGTTTTTCTCACTCCTACTAGTGAATGTAATGTAACACACACCGATACAATGCGCACCACCCCGTGATGTTTTTCTCACTCCTGCTAGTGAATATAATGTAACACACACCCATACAATGCGCACGACCACGCGATGTTTTTCAGAAACCTATCCTACATTGCCACTGCATGTTCCCTGACCTCCCCATGCTGACCACCCCGCGGTGCTTTTCTCCATCTTACATTGCCACTTACTGCCTATCCTAATCCAGACCCTCCTATTCACACCAACCCGTGATGTTTTTCTCAATCCTACTAGTGAATATAATGTAACACACACCTTACCATGGGCACCACCCCGTGATGTTTTTCTCACTCCTACTAGTGAATATAATGTAACACACAGCCATACGATGCGCACCACCCCGCGATATTTTTCAGAAACCTATCCTACATTGCCACTGCATGTTCCCTGACCTCCCCTGCTGACCACCCCGCGGTGCTTTTCTCCATCCTACATTGCCACTCACTGCCTATCCTTATTCAGGCCCTCCGATTCACAGCACCCCGTGATGTTTTTGTCACTCCTACTAGTGAATGTAATGTAACACACACCCATACAATGCGCACCACCCCGCGTTGTTTTTCAGAAACCTATACTACATTGCCACTGCATGTTCCCTGACCTCCCCATGTTGACCACCCCTTGGTGCTTTTCTCCATCCTACATTGACACTAACTGCCTATACTTATTCAGACGCCTCGATTCACACCACGCCGTGATGTTTTTCTCACTCCTACTAGTGAATGTAATGTAACTCACACCTTACAATGCGCACCACCCCGTGATGTTTTTCTCACACATACTAGTGAATGTAATGTAACACACACCCATACAATGCGCACCACCCCGCCTTGTTTTTCAGAAACCTGTCCTACATTTCCACTGCATGTTCCCTGACCTCCTCATGCTGACCACCCCTTGGTGCTTTTCTCCATCCTACATAGCCACTCACTGCCTATCTTCATTCAGACACTCCGATTCACTCCACCCCGTGATGTTTTTCTCATTCCTACTAGTGAATGTAATGTAACATCACCCATACAATGCGCACCACCGCATGATGTTTTTCTGACTAATGCTAGTGAATGTAATGTAACACACACCCATACAATGCGCACCACCCCGCGATGTTTTTCAGAAACCTATCCTACATTGCCACTGCATGTTCCCTGACCTCCCCATGCTGACCACCCCGCGGTGCTTTTCTCCATCCTACATTGCCACTCACTGCCTATCCTAATCCAGACCCTCCGATTCACACCACCCTGTGATGTTTTTCTCACTCCTACTAGTGAATGTAATGTAACACACCCATACAATGCGCACCACCCCGTGATGTTTTTCTCACTCCTACTGGTGAATGTAATGTAACAAACACCCATACAATGCGCACCACCCCGCGATGTTTTTCAGAAACCTATCCTACATTGCCACTGCATGTTCCCGGACCTCCCCATGCTGACCACCCCGCGGTGCTTTTCTCCATCCTACATTGACACTCACTGCCTATTCTAATTCAGACCCTCCGATTCACACCACCCCGTAATGTTTTTCTCACTCCTACTAGTGAATGTAATGTAACACACATCTTACCATGCGCACCACCCCGTGATGTTTTTTTCACTCCAACTAGTGAATGTAATGTAACACACACCCATACAATGCGCACCACCCCGCGATGTTTTTCAGAAACCTATCCTACATTGCCACTGCATGTTCCCTGACCTCCCCATGCTGACCACCCCGCGGTGCTTTTTTCCATCCTACATTGCCACTCACTGCCTATCCTAATCCAGACCCTCCGATTCACACCACCCCGTGAGGTTTTTCTCACTCCTACTAGTGAATGTAATGTAACACACACCCATACAATGCGCACCACCCCGTGATGTTTTTCTCAAACCTACTAGTGAATGTAATGTAGCAGACACCCATACAATGCGCATCACCCCGCGATGTTTTTCAGAAAGCTATCCTACATTGCCACTGCATGTTCCCTGACCTCCCCATGCTGACCACCCCGCGGTGCTTTTCTCCATCCTACATTGACACTCACTGCCTATCCTAATTCAAACCCTCCGATTCACACCACCCCGGGATGTTTTTCTCACTCCTACGAGTGAATGTAATGTAACACACACCCATACAATGTGCACCACCCCTTGATTTTTTTGTCACTCCTACTAGTGAATGTAATGTAACACACACCCATACAATGCGCACCAACCCGTGATGTTTTTCTCACTCCTACTAGTGAATGTAATGTGACACACATCCATACAATGCGCATCACCCCGCGATGTTTTTCAGAAACCTATCCTACATTGCCACTGCATGTTCCCTGACCTTCCCTTGCTGACCACCCGGCGGTGCTTTTCTCCATCCTACATTGCCACTCACTGCCTATCCTAATTCAGACCATCCGATTCACAGCACCCCGTGAGGTTTTTCTCACTCCTACTAGTGAATGTAATGTAACACACACCCATACAATGCGCACCACTCCGTGATGTTTTTCTCACTCCTACTAGTGAATGTAATGTAACACACACCCATACAATGCGCACCACCCCGCGATGTTTTTCAGAAACCTATCCTACATTGCCACTGCATGTTCCCTTACCTCCCCGTGCTGACCACCCCGCGGTGCTTTTCTCCATCCTACATAGCCACTCACTGCCTATCCTCATTCAGACACTCCGATTCACTCCACCCCGTGATGTTTTTCTCATTCCTACTAGTAAATGTAATGTAACATCACCCATACAATGCGCACCACCGCATGATGTTTTTCTGACTCCTGCTAGTGAATGTAATGTAACACACACCCATACAATGCGCACCACCCCGCGATGTTTTTCAGAAACCTATCCTACATTGCCACTGCATGTTCCCTGACCTCCCCATGCTGACCACCCCGCGGTGCTTTTCTCCATCCTACATTGCCACTCACTGCCTATCCTAATCCAGACCCTCCGATTCACACCACCCTGTGATGTTTTTCTCACTCCTACTAGTGAATATAATGTAACACACCCATACAATGCGCACCACCCCGTGATGTTTTTCTCACACATACTAGTGAATGTAATGTAACACACACCCATACAATGCGCACCACCCCGCGTTGTTTTTCAGAAACCTGTCCTACATTGCTACTGCATGTTCCCTGACCTCCTCATGCTGACCACCCCTTGGTGCTTTTCTCCATCCTACATTGCCACTCACTGCCTATTCTAATTCAGACCCTCCGATTCACACCACCCCGTAATGTTTTTCTGACTCCTACTAGTGAATGTAATGTAACACACATCTTACCATGCGCACCACCCCGTGATGTTTTTTTCACTCCAACTAGTGAATGTAATGTAACACACACCCATACAATGCGCACCACCCCGCGATGTTTTTCAGAAACCTATCCTACATTGCCACTGCATGTTTCCTGACCTCCCCATGCTGACCACCCCGCGGTGCTTTTCTCCATCCTACATTGCCACTCACTGCCTATCCTAATCCAGACCCTCCGATTCACACCACCCCGTGAGGTTTTTCTCACTCCTACTAGTGAATGTAATGTAACACACACCCATACAATGCGCACCACCCCGTGATGTTTTTCTCAATCCTACTAGTGAATGTAATGTAGCACACACCCATACAATGCGCACCACCCCGCGATGTTTTTCAGAAACCTATCCTACATTGCCACTGCATGTTCCCTGACCTCCCCATGCTGACCACCCCGCCGTGCTTTTCTCCATCCTACATTGACACTCACTGCCTATCCTAATTCAGACCCTCCGATTCACACCACTCCGGGATGTTTTTCTCACTCCTACGAGTGAATGTAATGTAACACACACCCATACAATGTGCACCACCCCGTGATGTTTTTGTCACTCCTACTAGTGAATGTAATGTAACACACACCCATACAATGCGCACCAACCCGTGATGTTTTTCTCACTCCTACTAGTGAATGTAATGTGACACACATCCATACAATGCGCACCACCCCGCGATGTTTTTCAGAAACCTATCCTACATTAACACTGCATGTTCCCTGACCTTCCCTTGCTGACCACCCGGCGGTGCTTTTCTCCATCCTACATTGCCACTCAGTGCCTATCCTAATCCAGACCCTCTGATTCACACCACCCTGTGATGTTTTTCTCACTCCTACTAGTGAATGTAATGTAACACACCCATACAATGCGCACCACCCCGTGATGTTTTTCTCACTCCTACTGGTGAATGTAATGTAACAAACACCCATACAAGGCGCACCACCCCGCGATGTTTTTCAGAAACCTATCCTACATTGCCACTGCATGTTCCCGGACCTCCCCATGCTGACCACCCCGCGGTGCTTTTCTCCATCCTACATTGCCACTCACTGCCTATCCTAATACAGACCCTCCGATTCACACCACCCCGTGATGTTTTTCTCACTCCTACTAGTGAATGTAATGTAACACACACCCATACAATGCACACCACCACGTGATGTTTTTCTCACTCCTACTAGTGAATGTAATGTAACACACACCGATACAATGCGAACCACCCCGCGATGTTTCTCAGAAACCTATCCTACATTGCCACTGCATGTTCCCTGACCTCCCCATGCTGACCACCCCACGGTGCTTTTCTCCATCCTACATTGCCACTCACTGCCTATCCTAATTCAGACACTCCGATTCACACCACCCCGTGATGTTTTTCTCACTCCTACTAGTGAATGTAATGTAACACACACCCATACAATGCGCACCACCCCGTGATGTTTTTCTCACTCCTACTAGTTAATGTAATGTAACACACACCCATACAATGCGCACCACCCCGCGATGTTTTTCAGAAACCTATCCTACATTGTCACTGCATGTTCCCTGACCTCCCCATGCTGACCACCCCGCGGTGCTTTTCTCCATCCTTCATTGCCACTCACTGCCTATCCTAATCCAGACCCTAGGATTCACACCAACCCGTGATGTTTTTCTCACTCCTACTAGTGAATATAATGTAACACACACCCATACAATGCGCACCACCCGTGATGTTTTTCTCACTCCTACTAGTGAATGTAATGTAACACACACCCATACAATGCGAACCACCCCGCGATATTTTTCAGAAACCTATCCTACATTGCCACTGCATGTTCCCTGACCTCCCCATGCTGACCACCCCGCGGTGCTTTTCTCCATCTTACATTGCCACTCACTGCCTATGCTAATTCAGACCCTCCGATTCACACCACCCCGTGATGTTTTTCTCACTCCTACTAGTGAATGTAATGTAACACACCCATACAATGCGCACCACCCCGTGATGTTTTTCTCACACATACTAGTGAATGTAATGTAACACACACCCATACAATGCGCACCACCCCGCGTTGTTTTTCAGAAACCTGTCCTACATTGCCACTGCATGTTCCCTGACCTCCTCATGCTGACCACCCCTTGGTGCTTTTCTCCATCCTACATTGCCACTCACTGCCTATTCTAATTCAGACCCTCCGATTCACACCACCCCGTAATGTTTTTCTGACTCCTACTAGTGAATGTAATGTAACACACATCTTACCATGCGCACCACCCCGTGATGTTTTTTTCACTCCAACTAGTGAATGTAATGTAACACACACCCATACAATGCGCACCACCCCGCGATGTTTTTCAGAAACCTATCCTACATTGCCACTGCATGTTCCCTGACCTCCCCATGCTGCCCACCCCGCGGTGCTTTTCTCCATCCTACATTGCCACTCACTGCCTATCCTAATCCAGACCCTCCGATTCACACCACCCCGTGATGTTTTTGTCACTCCTACTAGTGAATGTAATGTAACACACACCCATACAATGCGCACCAACCCGTGATGTTTTTCTCACTCCTACTAGTGAATGTAATGTGACACACATCCATACAATGCGCACCACCCCGCGATGTTTTTCAGAAACCTATCCTACATTGCCACTGCATGTTCCCTGACCTTCCCTTGCTGACCACCCGGCGGTGCTTTTCTCCATCCTACATTGCCACTCAGTGCCTATCCTAATTCAGACCATCCGATTCACAGCACCCCGTGATGTTTTTCTCACTCCTACTAGTGAATGTAATGTAACACACACCCATACAATGCGCACCACTCCGTGATGTTTTTCTCACTCCTACTAGTGAATGTAATGTAACACACACCCATACAATGCGAACCACCCCGCGATGTTTTTCAGAAACCTATCCTACATTGCCACTGCATGTTCCCTTACCTCCCCATGCTGACCACCCCGCTGTGCTTTTCTCCATCCTACATAGCCACTCACTGCCTATCCTCATTCAGACACTCCGATTCACTCCACCCCGTGATGTTTTTCTCATTCCTACTAGTGAATGTAATGTAACACACACCCATACAATGCGCACCACCCCGTGATGTTTTTCTCACTCCTACTGGTGAATGTAATGTAACAAACACCCATACAATGCGCACCACCCCGCGATGTTTTTCAGAAACCTATCCTACATTGCCACTGCATGTTCCCGGACCTCCCCATGCTGACCACCCCGCGGTGCTTTTCTCCATCCTACATTGCCACTCACTGCCTATTCTAATTCAGACCCTCCGATTCACACCACCCCGTAATGTTTTTCTCACTCCTACTAGTGAATGTAATGTAACACACATCTTACCATGCGCACCACCCCGTGATGTTTTTTTCACTCCAACTAGTGAATGTAATGTAACACACACCCATACAATGCGCACCACCCCGCGATGTTTTTCAGAAACCTATCCTACATTGCCACTGCATGTTCCCTGACCTCCCCATGCTGACCACCCCGCGGTGCTTTTTTCCATCCTACATTGCCACTCACTGCCTATCCTAATCCAGACCCTCCGATTCACACCACCCCGTGAGGTTTTTCTCACTCCTACTAGTGAATGTAATGGAACACACACCCATACAATGCGCACCACCCCGTGATGTTTTTCTCAATCCTACTAGTGAATGTAATGTAGCAGACACCCATACAATGCGCATCACCCCGCGATGTTTTTCAGAAACCTATCCTACATTGCCACTGCATGTTCCCTGACCTCCCCATGCTGACCACCCCGCGGTGCTTTTCTCCATCCTACATTGACACTCACTGCCTATCCTAATTCAGACCCTCCGATTCACACCACCCCGGGATGTTTTTCTCACTCCTACGAGTGAATGTAATGTAACACACACCCATACAATGCGCACCACCCCGTGATGTTTTTCTCAATCCTACTAGTGAATGTAATGTAGCAGACACCCATACAATGCGCATCACCCCGCGATGTTTTTCAGAAACCTATCCTACATTGCCACTGCATGTTCCCTGACCTCCCCATGCTGACCACCCCGCGGTGCTTTTCTCCATCCTACATTGACACTCACTGCCTATCCTAATTCAGACCCTCCGATTCACACCACCCCGGGATGTTTTTCTCACTCCTACGAGTGAATGTAATGTAACACACACCCATACAATGTGCACCACCCCGTGATGTTTTTGTCACTCCTACTAGTGAATGTAATGTAACACACACCCATACAATGCGCACCAACCCGTGATGTTTTTCTCACTCCTACTAGTGAATGTAATGTGACACACATCCATACAATGCGCATCACCCCGCGATGTTTTTCAGAAACCTATCCTACATTGCCACTGCATGTTCCCTGACCTTCTCTTGCTGACCACCCCGCGGTGCTTTTCTCCATCCTACATTGCCACTCACTGCCTATCCTAATTCAGACCATCCGATTCACAGCACCCCGTGAGGTTTTTCTCACTCCTACTAGTGAATGTAATGTAACACACACCCATACAATGCGCACCACTCCGTGATGTTTTTCTCACTCCTACTAGTGAATGTAATGTAACACACACCCATACAATGCGCACCACCCCGCGATGTTTTTCAGAAACCTATCCTACATTGCCACTGCATGTTCCCTTACCTCCCCGTGCTGACCACCCCGCGGTGCTTTTCTCCATCCTACATAGCCACTCACTGCCTATCCTCATTCAGACACTCCGATTCACTCCACCCCGTGATGTTTTTCTCATTCCTACTAGTGAATGTAATGGAACATCACCCATACAATGCGCACCACCGCATGATGTTTTTCTGACTCCTGCTAGTGAATGTAATGTAACACACACCCATACAATGCGCACCACCCCGCGATGTTTTTCAGAAACCTATCCTACATTGCCACTGCATGTTCCCTGACCTCCCCATGCTGACCACCCCGCGGTGCTTTTCTCCATCCTACATTGCCACTCACTGCCTATCCTAATCCAGACCCTCCGATTCACACCACCCTGTGATGTTTTTCTCACTCCTACTAGTGAATGTAATGTAACACACCCATACAATGCGCACCACCCCGTGATGTTTTTCTCACACATACTAGTGAATGTAATGTAACACACACCCATACAATGCGCACCACCCCGCGTTGTTTTTCAGAAACCTGTCCTACATTGCCACTGCATGTTCCCTGACCTCCTCATGCTGACCACCCCTTGGTGCTTTTCTCCATCCTACATTGCCACTCACTGCCTATTCTAATTCAGACCCTCCGATTCACACCACCCCGTAATGTTTTTCTGACTCCTACTAGTGAATGTAATGTAACACACATCTTACCATGCGCACCACCCCGTGATGTTTTTTTCACTCCAACTAGTGAATGTAATGTAACACACACCCATACAATGCGCACCACCCCGCGATGTTTTTCAGAAACCTATCCTACATTGCCACTGCATGTTCCCTGACCTCCCCATGCTGACCACCCCGCGGTGCTTTTCTCCATCCTACATTGCCACTCACTGCCTATCCTAATCCAGACCCTCCGATTCACACCACCCCGTGAGGTTTTTCTCACTCCTACTAGTGAATGTAATGTAACACACACCCATACAATGCGCACCACCCCGTGATGTTTTTCTCAATCCTACTAGTGAATGTAATGGAGCACACATCCATACAATGCGCACCACCCCGCGATGTTTTTCAGAAACCTATCCTACATTGCCACTGCATGTTCCCTGACCTCCCCATGCTGACCACCCCGCCGTGCTTTTCTCCATCCTACATTGACACTCACTGCCTATCCTAATTCAGACCCTCCGATTCACACCACTCCGGGATGTTTTTCTCACTCCTACGAGTGAATGTAATGTAACACACACCCATACAATGTGCACCACCCCGTGATGTTTTTGTCACTCCTACTAGTGAATATAATGTAACACACACCCATACAATGCGCACCAACCCGTGATGTTTTTCTCACTCCTACTAGTGAATGTAATGTGACACACATCCATACAATGCGCACCACCCCGCGATGTTTTTCAGAAACCTATCCTACATTAACACTGCATGTTCCCTGACCTTCCCTTGCTGACCACCCGGCGGTGCTTTTCTCCATCCTACATTGCCACTCAGTGCCTATCCTAATCCAGACCCTCTGATTCACACCACCCTGTGATGTTTTTCTCACTCCTACTAGTGAATGTAATGTAACACACCCATACAATGCGCACCACCCCGTGATGTTTTTCTCACTCCTACTGGTGAATGTAATGTAACAAACACCCATACAATGCGCACCACCCCGCGATGTTTTTCAGAAACCTATCCTACATTGCCACTGCATGTTCCCGGACCTCCCCATGCTGACCACCCCGCGGTGCTTTTCTCCATCCTACATTGCCACTCACTGCCTATCCTAATACAGACCCTCCGATTCACACCACCCCGTGATGTTTTTCTCACTCCTACTAGTGAATGTAATGTAACACACACCCATACAATGCACACCACCACGTGATGTTTTTCTCACTCCTACTAGTGAATGTAATGTAACACACACCGATACAATGCGAACCACCCCGCGATGTTTCTCAGAAACCTATCCTACATTGCCACTGCATGTTCCCTGACCTCCCCATGCTGACCACCCCACGGTGCTTTTCTCCATCCTACATTGCCACTCACTGCCTATCCTAATTCAGACACTCCGATTCACACCACCCCGTGATGTTTTTCTCACTCCTACTAGTGAATGTAATGTAACACACACCCATACAATGCGCACCACCCCGTGATGTTTTTCTCACTCCTACTAGTTAATGTAATGTAACACACACCCATACAATGCGCACCACCCCGCGATGTTTTTCAGAAACCTATCCTACATTGTCACTGCATGTTCCCTGACCTCCCCATGCTGACCACCCCGCGGTGCTTTTCTCCATCCTTCATTGCCACTCACTGCCTATCCTAATCCAGACCCTAGGATTCACACCAACCCGTGATGTTTTTCTCACTCCTACTAGTGAATATAATGTA
This sequence comes from Cavia porcellus, assembly GCF_034190915.1. Classification (NCBI taxonomy): domain Eukaryota; kingdom Metazoa; phylum Chordata; class Mammalia; order Rodentia; family Caviidae; genus Cavia; species Cavia porcellus. Next base: position 71,101 of record NW_026947831.1, read on the forward strand.
ACACACACCCATACAATGCGCACCACCCGTGATGTTTTTCTCACTCCTACTAGTGAATGTAATGTAACACACACCCATACAATGCGAACCACCCCGCGATATTTTTCAGAAACCTATCCTACATTGCCACTGCATGTTCCCTGACCTCCCCATGCTGACCACCCCGCGGTGCTTTTCTCCATCTTACATTGCCACTCACTGCCTATCCTAATTCAGACCCTCCGATTCACACCACCCCGTAATGTTTTTCTGACTCCTACTAGTGAATGTAATGTAACACACATCTTACCATGCGCACCACCCCGTGATGTTTTTTTCACTCCAACTAGTGAATGTAATGTAACACACACCCATACAATGCGCACCACCCCGCGATGTTTTTCAGAAACCTATCCTACATTGCCACTGCATGTTTCCTGACCTCCCCATGCTGACCACCCCGCGGTGCTTTTCTCCATCCTACATTGCCACTCACTGCCTATCCTAATCCAGACCCTCCGATTCACACCACCCCGTGAGGTTTTTCTCACTCCTACTAGTGAATGTAATGTAACACACACCCATACAATGCGCACCACCCCGTGATGTTTTTCTCAATCCTACTAGTGAATGTAATGTAGCACACACCCATACAATGCGCACCACCCCGCGATGTTTTTCAGAAACCTATCCTACATTGCCACTGCATGTTCCCTGACCTCCCCATGCTGACCACCCCGCCGTGCTTTTCTCCATCCTACATTGACACTCACTGCCTATCCTAATTCAGACCCTCCGATTCACACCACTCCGGGATGTTTTTCTCACTCCTACGAGTGAATGTAATGTAACACACACCCATACAATGTGCACCACCCCGTGATGTTTTTGTCACTCCTACTAGTGAATGTAATGTAACACACACCCATACAATGCGCACCAACCCGTGATGTTTTTCTCACTCCTACTAGTGAATGTAATGTGACACACATCCATACAATGCGCACCACCCCGCGATGTTTTTCAGAAACCTATCCTACATTAACACTGCATGTTCCCTGACCTTCCCTTGCTGACCACCCGGCGGTGCTTTTCTCCATCCTACATTGCCACTCAGTGCCTATCCTAATCCAGACCCTCTGATTCACACCACCCTGTGATGTTTTTCTCACTCCTACTAGTGAATGTAATGTAACACACCCATACAATGCGCACCACCCCGTGATGTTTTTCTCACTCCTACTGGTGAATGTAATGTAACAAACACCCATACAAGGCGCACCACCCCGCGATGTTTTTCAGAAACCTATCCTACATTGCCACTGCATGTTCCCGGACCTCCCCATGCTGACCACCCCGCGGTGCTTTTCTCCATCCTACATTGCCACTCACTGCCTATCCTAATACAGACCCTCCGATTCACACCACCCCGTGATGTTTTTCTCACTCCTACTAGTGAATGTAATGTAACACACACCCATACAATGCACACCACCACGTGATGTTTTTCTCACTCCTACTAGTGAATGTAATGTAACACACACCGATACAATGCGAACCACCCCGCGATGTTTCTCAGAAACCTATCCTACATTGCCACTGCATGTTCCCTGACCTCCCCATGCTGACCACCCCACGGTGCTTTTCTCCATCCTACATTGCCACTCACTGCCTATCCTAATTCAGACACTCCGATTCACACCACCCCGTGATGTTTTTCTCACTCCTACTAGTGAATGTAATGTAACACACACCCATACAATGCGCACCACCCCGTGATGTTTTTCTCACTCCTACTAGTTAATGTAATGTAACACACACCCATACAATGCGCACCACCCCGCGATGTTTTTCAGAAACCTATCCTACATTGTCACTGCATGTTCCCTGACCTCCCCATGCTGACCACCCCGCGGTGCTTTTCTCCATCCTTCATTGCCACTCACTGCCTATCCTAATCCAGACCCTAGGATTCACACCAACCCGTGATGTTTTTCTCACTCCTACTAGTGAATATAATGTAACACACACCCATACAATGCGCACCACCCGTGATGTTTTTCTCACTCCTACTAGTGAATGTAATGTAACACACACCCATACAATGCGAACCACCCCGCGATATTTTTCAGAAACCTATCCTACATTGCCACTGCATGTTCCCTGACCTCCCCATGCTGACCACCCCGCGGTGCTTTTCTCCATCTTACATTGCCACTCACTGCCTATGCTAATTCAGACCCTCCGATTCACACCACCCCGTGATGTTTTTCTCACTCCTACTAGTGAATGTAATGTAACACACCCATACAATGCGCACCACCCCGTGATGTTTTTCTCACACATACTAGTGAATGTAATGTAACACACACCCATACAATGCGCACCACCCCGCGTTGTTTTTCAGAAACCTGTCCTACATTGCCACTGCATGTTCCCTGACCTCCTCATGCTGACCACCCCTTGGTGCTTTTCTCCATCCTACATTGCCACTCACTGCCTATTCTAATTCAGACCCTCCGATTCACACCACCCCGTAATGTTTTTCTGACTCCTACTAGTGAATGTAATGTAACACACATCTTACCATGCGCACCACCCCGTGATGTTTTTTTCACTCCAACTAGTGAATGTAATGTAACACACACCCATACAATGCGCACCACCCCGCGATGTTTTTCAGAAACCTATCCTACATTGCCACTGCATGTTCCCTGACCTCCCCATGCTGCCCACCCCGCGGTGCTTTTCTCCATCCTACATTGCCACTCACTGCCTATCCTAATCCAGACCCTCCGATTCACACCACCCCGTGATGTTTTTGTCACTCCTACTAGTGAATGTAATGTAACACACACCCATACAATGCGCACCAACCCGTGATGTTTTTCTCACTCCTACTAGTGAATGTAATGTGACACACATCCATACAATGCGCACCACCCCGCGATGTTTTTCAGAAACCTATCCTACATTGCCACTGCATGTTCCCTGACCTTCCCTTGCTGACCACCCGGCGGTGCTTTTCTCCATCCTACATTGCCACTCAGTGCCTATCCTAATTCAGACCATCCGATTCACAGCACCCCGTGATGTTTTTCTCACTCCTACTAGTGAATGTAATGTAACACACACCCATACAATGCGCACCACTCCGTGATGTTTTTCTCACTCCTACTAGTGAATGTAATGTAACACACACCCATACAATGCGAACCACCCCGCGATGTTTTTCAGAAACCTATCCTACATTGCCACTGCATGTTCCCTTACCTCCCCATGCTGACCACCCCGCTGTGCTTTTCTCCATCCTACATAGCCACTCACTGCCTATCCTCATTCAGACACTCCGATTCACTCCACCCCGTGATGTTTTTCTCATTCCTACTAGTGAATGTAATGTAACACACACCCATACAATGCGCACCACCCCGTGATGTTTTTCTCACTCCTACTGGTGAATGTAATGTAACAAACACCCATACAATGCGCACCACCCCGCGATGTTTTTCAGAAACCTATCCTACATTGCCACTGCATGTTCCCGGACCTCCCCATGCTGACCACCCCGCGGTGCTTTTCTCCATCCTACATTGCCACTCACTGCCTATTCTAATTCAGACCCTCCGATTCACACCACCCCGTAATGTTTTTCTCACTCCTACTAGTGAATGTAATGTAACACACATCTTACCATGCGCACCACCCCGTGATGTTTTTTTCACTCCAACTAGTGAATGTAATGTAACACACACCCATACAATGCGCACCACCCCGCGATGTTTTTCAGAAACCTATCCTACATTGCCACTGCATGTTCCCTGACCTCCCCATGCTGACCACCCCGCGGTGCTTTTTTCCATCCTACATTGCCACTCACTGCCTATCCTAATCCAGACCCTCCGATTCACACCACCCCGTGAGGTTTTTCTCACTCCTACTAGTGAATGTAATGGAACACACACCCATACAATGCGCACCACCCCGTGATGTTTTTCTCAATCCTACTAGTGAATGTAATGTAGCAGACACCCATACAATGCGCATCACCCCGCGATGTTTTTCAGAAACCTATCCTACATTGCCACTGCATGTTCCCTGACCTCCCCATGCTGACCACCCCGCGGTGCTTTTCTCCATCCTACATTGACACTCACTGCCTATCCTAATTCAGACCCTCCGATTCACACCACCCCGGGATGTTTTTCTCACTCCTACGAGTGAATGTAATGTAACACACACCCATACAATGTGCACCACCCCGTGATGTTTTTGTCACTCCTACTAGTGAATGTAATGTAACACACACCCATACAATGCGCACCAACCCGTGATGTTTTTCTCACTCCTACTAGTGAATGTAATGTGACACACATCCATACAATGCGCATCACCCCGCGATGTTTTTCAGAAACCTATCCTACATTGCCACTGCATGTTCCCTGACCTTCCCTTGCTGACCACCCCGCGGTGCTTTTCTCCATCCTACATTGCCACTCACTGCCTATCCTAATTCAGACCATCCGATTCACAGCACCCCGTGAGGTTTTTCTCACTCCTACTAGTGAATGTAATGTAACACACACCCATACAATGCGCACCACTCCGTGATGTTTTTCTCACTCCTACTAGTGAATGTAATGTAACACACACCCATACAATGCGCACCACCCCGCGATGTTTTTCAGAAACCTATCCTACATTGCCACTGCATGTTCCCTTACCTCCCCGTGCTGACCACCCCGCGGTGCTTTTCTCCATCCTACATAGCCACTCACTGCCTATCCTCATTCAGACACTCCGATTCACTCCACCCCGTGATGTTTTTCTCATTCCTACTAGTAAATGTAATGGAACATCACCCATACAATGCGCACCACCGCATGATGTTTTTCTGACTCCTGCTAGTGAATGTAATGTAACACACACCCATACAATGCGCACCACCCCGCGATGTTTTTCAGAAACCTATCCTACATTGCCACTGCATGTTCCCTGACCTCCCCATGCTGACCACCCCGCGGTGCTTTTCTCCATCCTACATTGCCACTCACTGCCTATCCTAATCCAGACCCTCCGATTCACACCACCCTGTGATGTTTTTCTCACTCCTACTAGTGAATGTAATGTAACACACCCATACAATGCGCACCACCCCGTGATGTTTTTCTCACACATACTAGTGAATGTAATGTAACACACACCCATACAATGCGCACCACCCCGCGTTGTTTTTCAGAAACCTGTCCTACATTGCCACTGCATGTTCCCTGACCTCCTCATGCTGACCACCCCTTGGTGCTTTTCTCCATCCTACATTGCCACTCACTGCCTATTCTAATTCAGACCCTCCGATTCACACCACCCCGTAATGTTTTTCTGACTCCTACTAGTGAATGTAATGTAACACACATCTTACCATGCGCACCACCCCGTGATGTTTTTTTCACTCCAACTAGTGAATGTAATGTAACACACACCCATACAATGCGCACCACCCCGCGATGTTTTTCAGAAACCTATCCTACATTGCCACTGCATGTTCCCTGACCTCCCCATGCTGACCACCCCGCGGTGCTTTTCTCCATCCTACATTGCCACTCACTGCCTATCCTAATCCAGACCCTCCGATTCACACCACCCCGTGAGGTTTTTCTCACTCCTACTAGTGAATGTAATGTAACACACACCCATACAATGCGCACCACCCCGTGATGTTTTTCTCAATCCTACTAGTGAATGTAATGGAGCACACAGCCATACAATGCGCACCACCCCGCGATGTTTTTCAGAAACCTATCCTACATTGCCACTGCATGTTCCCTGACCTCCCCATGCTGACCACCCCGCCGTGCTTTTCTCCATCCTACATTGACACTCACTGCCTATCCTAATTCAGACCCTCCGATTCACACCACTCCGGGATGTTTTTCTCACTCCTACGAGTGAATGTAATGTAACACACACCCATACAATGTGCACCACCCCGTGATGTTTTTGTCACTCCTACTAGTGAATATAATGTAACACACACCCATACAATGCGCACCAACCCGTGATGTTTTTCTCACTCCTACTAGTGAATGTAATGTGACACACATCCATACAATGCGCACCACCCCGCGATGTTTTTCAGAAACCTATCCTACATTAACACTGCATGTTCCCTGACCTTCCCTTGCTGACCACCCGGCGGTGCTTTTCTCCATCCTACATTGCCACTCAGTGCCTATCCTAATCCAGACCCTCTGATTCACACCACCCTGTGATGTTTTTCTCACTCCTACTAGTGAATGTAATGTAACACACCCATACAATGCGCACCACCCCGTGATGTTTTTCTCACTCCTACTGGTGAATGTAATGTAACAAACACCCATACAATGCGCACCACCCCGCGATGTTTTTCAGAAACCTATCCTACATTGCCACTGCATGTTCCCGGACCTCCCCATGCTGACCACCCCGCGGTGCTTTTCTCCATCCTACATTGCCACTCACTGCCTATCCTAATACAGACCCTCCGATTCACACCACCCCGTGATGTTTTTCTCACTCCTACTAGTGAATGTAATGTAACACACACCCATACAATGCACACCACCACGTGATGTTTTTCTCACTCCTACTAGTGAATGTAATGTAACACACACCGATACAATGCGAACCACCCCGCGATGTTTCTCAGAAACCTATCCTACATTGCCACTGCATGTTCCCTGACCTCCCCATGCTGACCACCCCACGGTGCTTTTCTCCATCCTACATTGCCACTCACTGCCTATCCTAATTCAGACACTCCGATTCACACCACCCCGTGATGTTTTTCTCACTCCTACTAGTGAATGTAATGTAACACACACCCATACAATGCGCACCACCCCGTGATGTTTTTCTCACTCCTACTAGTTAATGTAATGTAACACACACCCATACAATGCGCACCACCCCGCGATGTTTTTCAGAAACCTATCCTACATTGTCACTGCATGTTCCCTGACCTCCCCATGCTGACCACCCCGCGGTGCTTTTCTCCATCCTTCATTGCCACTCACTGCCTATCCTAATCCAGACCCTAGGATTCACACCAACCCGTGATGTTTTTCTCACTCCTACTAGTGAATATAATGTAACACACACCCATACAATGCGCACCACCCGTGATGTTTTTCTCACTCCTACTAGTGAATGTAATGTAACACACACCCATACAATGCGAACCACCCCGCGATATTTTTCAGAAACCTATCCTACATTGCCACTGCATGTTCCCTGACCTCCCCATGCTGACCACCCCGCGGTGCTTTTCTCCATCTTACATTGCCACTCACTGCCTATCCTAATTCAGACCCTCCGATTCACACCACCCCGTGATGTTTTTCTCACTCCTACTGGTGAATGTAATGTAACACACACCCATACAATGCGCACCACCCCGTGATATTTTTCTCACTCCTACTAGTGAATGTAATGTAACACACACCCATACAATGCGCACCACCCCGCGATTTTTTTCAGAAACCTATCCTACATTGCCAATGCATGTTCCCTGACCTCCCCATGCTGACCACCCCGCGGTGCTATTCTCCATCCTACATTGCCACTCACTGCCTATCCTAATTCAGACCCTCCGATTCACACCACCCCGTGATGTTTTTCTCACTCCTACTAGTGAATGTAATGTAACACACATCCATACAATGCGCACCACCCCGTGATGTTTTTCTCACTCCTGCTAGTGAATGTAATGTAACGCACACCCATACAATGCGCACCACCACGCGATGTTTTTCAGAAACCTATCCTATATTGCCACTGCATGTTCCCTGACCTCCCCATGCTGACCACCCCGCGGTGCTTTTCTCCATCCTACATTGCCACTCACTGCCTATCCTAATTCAGACACTCCGATTCACAGCACCTCGTGATGTTTTTCTCACTCCTACTAGTGAATGTAATGTAACACACACCCATACAATGCGCACCACCGCGTGATGTTTTTCTCACTCCTGCTAGTGAATGTAATGTAACACACACCCATACAATGCGCACCACCCCGCGATGTTTTTCAGAAACCTATCCTACATTGCCACTGCATGTTCCCTGACCTCCCCATGCTGACCACCCCGCGGTGCTTTTCTCCATCCTACATTGCCACTCACTGCCTATCCTCATTCAGACACTCCGATTCACACCACCCCGTGATGTTTTTCTCACTCCTACTAGTGAATGTAATGTATCACACACCCATACAATGCGCACCACCCCGTGATGTTTTTCTCACTCCTACTAGTGAATGTAATGTATCACACACCCATACAATGCGCACCACCCCGCGATGTTTTTCAGAAACCTATCCTATATTGCCACTGCATGTTCCCTGACCTCCCCATGCTGACCACCCCGCTGTGCTATTCTCCATCCTATATTGCCACTCACTGGTTATCCTAATTCAGACCATCCGATTCACACCACCCCGTGATGTTTTTCTCACTCCTAGTAGTGAATGTAATGTAACACACACCGATACAATGCGCACCACCCCGTGATGTTTTTCTCACTCCTGCTAGTGAATATAATGTAACACACACCCATACAATGCGCACGACCACGCGATGTTTTTCAGAAACCTATCCTACATTGCCACTGCATGTTCCCTGACCTCCCCATGCTGACCACCCCGCGGTGCTTTTCTCCATCCTACATTGCCACTCACTGCCTATCCTAATTCAGACCCTCCGATTCACAGCACCCCGTGATGTTTTTCTCACTCCTACTAGTGAATGTAATGTAACACACACCCATACAATGCGCATCTTTCCGTGATGTTTTTCTCACTCCTACTCGTGAATGTAATGTAACACACACCCATACAATGCGCACCACCCCGCGATGTTTTTCAGAAACCTATCCTACATTGCCACTGCATGTTCCCTGACCTCCCCATGCTGACCACCCCGCGGTGCTTTTCTCCATCCTACATTGCCACTCACTGCCTATCCTAATACAGACCCTCCGATTCACACCACCCCGTGATGTTTTTCTCACTCCTACGAGTGAATGTAATGTAACACATACCCATGCAATGCGCACCACCGCGTGATGTTTTTCTCACTCCTGCTAGTGAATGTAATGTAACACACACCCATACAATGCGCACCACCCCGCGATGTTTTTCAGAAACCTATCCTACATTGCCACTGCATGTTCCCTGACCTACCCATGCTGACCACCCCACGGTGCTTTTCTCCATCCTACATTGCCACTCACTGCCTATCCTAATCCAGACCCTCCGATTCACACCACCCTGTGATGTTTTTCTCACTCCTACTAGTGAATGTAATGTAACACACCCATACAATGCGCACCACCCCGTGATGTTTTTCTCACTCCTACTAGTGAATGCAATGTAACAAACACCCATACATTGCGCACCACCCCGCGATGTTTTTCAGAAACCTATCCTACATTGCCACTGCATGTTCCCGGACCTCCCCATGCTGACCACCCCGCGGTGCTTTTCTCCATCCTACATTGCCACTCACTGCCTATCCTAATACAGACCCTCCGATTCACACCACCCCGTGATGTTTTTCTCACTCCTACTAGTGAATGTAATGTAACACACACCCATACAATGCACTCCACCCCTTGATGTTTTTCTCACTCCTACTAGTGAATGTAATGTAACACACACCCATACAATGCGCACCACCCCGCGATGTTTCTCAGAAACCTATCCTACATTGCCACTGCATGTTCCCTGACCTCCCCATGCTGACCACCCCTTGCTGCTTTTCTCCATCCTACATTGCCACTCACTGCCTATCCTAATTCAGTCCCTCCGATTCACACCACCCCGTGATTTTTTTCTCACTCCTACTGGTGAATGTAATGTAACACACACCCATACAATGCGTACCACCCTGTGATGTTTTTCTCACTCCTACTAGTTAATGTAATGTTACACACACCCATACAATGCGCACCACCCCGCGATGTTTTTCAGAAACCTATCCTACATTGCCACTGCATGTTCCCTGACCTCCCCATGCTGACCACCCCGCGGTGCTTTTCTCCATCCTACATTGCCACTCACTGCCTATCCTAATTCAGACCCTCCGATTCACACCACCCCGGGATGTTTTTCTCACTCCTAGTAGTCAATGTAATGTAACACACACCCATACAATGCGCACAACCCCGTGATGTTTTTCTCACTCCTACTAGTGTATGTAATGTAACACACACCCATACAATGCGCATCACCCCGCGATGTTTTTCAGAAACGTATCCCACATTGCCACTGCATGTTCCCTGACCTCCCCATGCTGACCACCCCGCGGTGCTTTTCTCCATCCTACATTGCCACTCACTGCCTATCCTAATTCAGACCCTCCGATTCACACCACCCCGTGATGTTTTTCTCACTCCTACTAGTGAATGTAATGTAACACACACCCATACAATGCGCACCACCCCGTGATGTTTTTCTCACTCCTGCTAGTGAATGTAATGTAACACACACCCATACAATGCGCACCGCCACGCGATGTTTTTCAGAAACCTATCCTACATTGCCACTGCATGTTCCCTGACCTCCCCATGCTGACCACCCCGCGGTGCTTTTCTCCATCCTTCATTGCCACTCACTGCCTATCCTAATTCAGACCCTCCGATTCACACCACCCCGTGATGTTTTTCTCACTCCTACTAGTGAATGTAATGTATCACACACCCATACAATGCGCACCACCCCGTGATGTTTTTCTCACTCCTACTAGTGAATGTAATGTAACACACACCCATACAATGCGCACCACCCCGCGATGTTTTTCAGAAACCTATCCTACATTGCCACTGCATGTTCCCTGACCTCCCCATGCTGACCACCCCGCTGTGCTATTCTCCATCCTATATTGCCACTCACTGGCTATCCTAATTCAGACTCTCCGATTCACACCACCCCGTGATGTTTTTCTCACTCCTACTAGTGAATGTAATGTAACACACACCGATACAATGCGCACCACCCCGTGATGTTTTTCTCACTCCTGCTAGTGAATATAATGTAACACACACCCATACAATGCGCACGACCACGCGATGTTTTTCAGAAACCTATCCTACATTGCCACTGCATGTTCCCTGACCTCCCCATGCTGACCACCCCGCGGTGCTTTTCTCCATCTTACATTGCCACTTACTGCCTATCCTAATAAAGACCCTCCTATTCACACCACCCCGTGATGTTTTTCTCACTCCTACTAGTGAATATAATGTAACACACACCTTACCATGGGCACCACCCCTTGAAGTTTTTCTCACTCCTAATAGTGAATGTAATGCAACACACAGCCATACGATGCGCACCACCCCGCGATATATTTCAGAAACCTATCCTACATTGCCACTGCATGTTCCCTGACCTCCCCTGCTGACCACCCCGCGGTGCTTTTCTCCATCCTACATTGCCACTCACTGCCTATCCTTATTCAGACCCTCCGATTCACAATACCCCGTGATGTTTTTCTCACTCCTACTAGTGAATGTAATGTAACACACACCCATACAATGCGCACCACCCCGCGTTGTTTTTCAGAAACCTATACTACATTGCCACTGCATGTTCCCTGACCTCCCCATGTTGACCACCCCTTGGTGCTTTTCTCCATCCTACATTGCCACTCACTGCCTATCCTAATTCAGACCCCCCAATTCACACCACGCCGTGATGTTTTTCTCACTCCTACTAGTGAATGTAATGTAACTCACACCTTACAATGCGCACCACCCCGTGATGTTTTTCTCACACATACTAGTGAATGTAATGTAACACACACCCATACAATGCGCACCACCCCGCGTTGTTTTTCAGAAACCTGTCCTACATTGCCACTGCATGTTCCCTGACCTCCTCATGCTGACCACCCCTTGGTGCTTTTCTCCATCCTACATTGTCACTCACTGCCTATACTAATTCAGACCCTCCGATTCACACCACCCCGTAATGTTTTTCTCACTCCTACTAGTGAATGTAATGTAACACACATCTTACCATGCGCACCACCCCGTGATGTTTTTTTCACTCCAACTAGTGAATGTAATGTAACACACACCCATACAATGCGCACCACCCCGCGATGTTTTTCAGAAACCTATCCTACATTGCAACTGCATGTTCCCTGACCTCCCCATGCTGACCACCCCGCGGTGCTTTTCTCCATCCTACATTGCCACTCACTGCCTATCCTAATCCAGACCCTCCGATTCACACCACCCCGTGAGGTTTTTCTCACTCCTACTAGTGAATGTAATGTAACACACACCCATACAATGCGCACCACCCCGTGATGTTTTTCTCAATCCTACTAGTGAATGTAATGTAGCAGACACCCATACAATGCGCACCACCCCGCGATGTTTTTCAGAAACCTATCCTACATTGCCACTGCATGTTCCCTGACCTCCCCATGCTGACCACCCCGCGGTGCTTTTCTCCATCCTACATTGACACTCACTGCCTATCCTAATTCAGACCCTCCGATTCACACCACCCCGGGATGTTTTTCTCACTCCTACGAGTGAATGTAATGTAACACACACCATACAATGTGCACCACCCCGTGATGTTTTTGTCACTCCTACTAGTGAATGTAATGTAACACACACCCATACAATGCGCACCAACCCGTGATGTTTTTCTCACTCCTACTAGTGAATGTAATGTGACACACATCCATACAATGCGCATCACCCCGCGATGTTTTTCAGAAACCTATCCTACATTGCCACTGCATGTTCCCTGACCTTCCCTTGCTGACCACCCGGCGGTGCTTTTCTCCATCCTACATTGCCACTCACTGCCTATCCTAATTCAGACCATCCGATTCACAGCACCCCGTGATGTTTTTCTCACTCCTACTAGTGAATGTAATGTAACACACACCCATACAATGCGCACCACTCCGTGATGTTTTTCTCACTCCTACTAGTGAATGTAATGTAACACACACCCATACAATGCGCACCACCCTGCGATGTTTTTCAGAAACCTATCCCACATTGCCACTGCATGTTCCCTTACCTCCCCATGCTGACCACCCCGCGGTGCTTTTCTCCATCCTACATAGCCACTCACTGCCTATCCTCATTCAGACACTCCGATTCACTCCACCCCGTGATGTTTTTCTCATTCCTACTAGTGAATGTAATGTAACATCACCCATACAATGCGCACCACCGCATGATGTTTTTCTGACTCCTGCTAGTGAATGTAATGTAACACACACCCATACAATGCGCACCACCCCGCGATGTTTTTCAGAAACCTATCCTACATTGCCACTGCATGTTCCCTGACCTCCCCATGCTGACCACCCCACGGTGCTTTTCTCTATCCTACATTGCCACTCACTTCCTATCCTAATTCAGACACTCCGATTCACACCACCCCGTGATGTTTTTCTCACTCCTACTAGTGAATGTAATGTAACACACACCCATACAATGCGCACCACCCCGTGATGTTTTTCTCACTCCTACTAGTTAATGTAATGTAACACACACCCATACAATGCGCACCACCCCGCGATGTTTTTCAGAAACCTATCCTACATTGTCACTGCATGTTCCCTGACCTCCTCATGCTGACCACCCCGCGGTGCTTTTCTCCATCCTTCATTGCCACTCACTGCCTATCCTAATCCAGACCCTAGGATTCACACCAACCCGTGATGTTTTTCTCACTCCTACTAGTGAATGTAATGTAACACACACCTTACCATGCGCACCACCCCGTGATGTTTTTCTCACTCCTACTAGTTAATATAATGTAACACACACCTTACCATGCGCACCACCCCGTGATGTTTTTCTCACTCCTACTAGTGAATGTAATGTAACACACACCCATACAATGCGCACCACCCCGCGATTTTTTTCAGAAACCTATCCTACATTGCCAATGTATGTTCCCTGACCTCCCCATGCTGACCACCCCGCGGTGCTATTCTCCATCCTACATTGCCACTCACTGCCTATCCTAATTCAGACCCTCCGATTCACACCACCCCGGGATGTTTTTCTCACTCCTACTAGTGAATGTAATGTAACACACATCCATACAATGCGCACCACCCTGTGATGTTTTTCTCACTCCTGCTAGTGAATGTAATGTAACACACACCCATACAATGCGCACCACCACGCGATGTTTTTCAGAAACCTATCCTACATTGCCACTGCATGTTCCCTGACCTCCCCATGCTGACCACCCCGCTGTGCTTTTCTCCATCCTACATTGCCACTCACTGCCTATCCTAATTCAGACACTCCGATTCACAGCACTCCGTGATGTTTTTCTCACTCCTACTAGTGAATGTAATGTAACACACACCCATACAATGCGCACCACCGCGTGATGTTTTTCTCACTCCTGCTAGTGAATGTAATGTAACACACACCCATACAATGCGCACCACCCCGCGATGTTTTTCAGAAACCTATCCTACATTGCCACTGCATGTTCCCTGACCTCCCCATGCTGACCACCCCGCGGTGCTTTTCTCCATCCTACATTGCCACTCACTGCCTATCCTCATTCAGACACTCTGATTCACACCACCCCGTGACGTTTTTCTCACTCCTACTAGTGAATGTAATGTAACATCACCCATACAATGCGCACCACCGCGTGATGTTTTTCTCACTCCTGCTAGTGAATGTAATGTAACACACACCCATACAATTCGCACCACCCCGCGATGTTTTTCAGAAACCTATCCTACATTGCCACTGCATGTTCCCGGACCTCCCCATGCTGACCACCCCGCGGTGCTTTTCTCCATCCTACATTGCCACTCACTACCTATCCTAATTCAGACCCTCCGATTCACACCACCCCGTGATGTTTTTCTCACTCCTACTGGTGAATGTAATGTAACACACACCCATACAATGCGCACCACCCCGTGATGTTTTTCTCACTCCTACTAGTGAATGTAATGTAACACACACCCATACAATGCGCACCACCCCGCGATGTTTTTCAGAAACCTATCCTACATTGCCACTGCATGTCCCCGGACCTCCCCATGCTTACCACCCCGCGGTGCTTTTCTCCATCCTACATTGCCACTCACTGCCTATCCTAATTCAGACCCTCCGATTCACACCACCCCGTGATGTTTTTCTCACTCCTACTAGTGAATGTAATGTAGCACACACCCATACAATGCGCACCACCCCATGATGTTTTTCTCACTCCTGCTAGTGAATGTAATGTAACACACACCCATACAACGCGCACCACCACGCGATGTTTTTCAGAAACCTATCCTACATCGCCACTGCATGTTCCCGGACCTCCCCATGCTGATCACCCCGCGGTGCTTTTCTCCATCCTACATTGCCACTCACTGCCTATCCTAATTCAGACACTCCGATTCACACCACCCCGTGATGTTTTTCTCACTCCTACTGGTGAATGTAATGTAACACACACCCATACAATGCGCACCACCCCGTGATGTTTTTCTCACTCCTACTAGTGAATGTAATGTAACACACACCCATACAATGCGCACCACCCCGCGATGTTTTTCAGAAACCTACCCTACATTGCCAATGCATGTTCCCTGACCTCCCCATGCTGACCACTCCGCGGTGCTATTCTCCATCCTACATTGCCACTCACTGCCTATCCTAATTCAGACCCTCCGATTCACACCACACCGTGATGTTTTTCTCACTCCTACTAGTGAATGTAATGTAACACACACCCATACAATGCGCACCACCCCATGATGTTTTTCTCACTCCTGCTAGTGAATGTAATGTAACACACACCCATAAATGCGCACCACCCCACGATGTTTTTCAGAAACCTATCCTACATTGCCACTGCATTTTCCCTGACCTCCCCATGCTGACCACCCCGCGGTGCTTTTCTCCATCCTACATTGCCACTCACTGCCTATCCTCATTCAGACACTCCGATTCACACCACCCCGTGATGTTTTTCTCACTCCTACTAGTGAATGTAGTGTAACATCACCCATACAATGCGCACCACCGCGTGATGTTTTTCTCACTCCTGCTAGTGAATGTAATGTAACACACACCCATACAATGCGCACCACGCCGCGATGTTTTTCAGAAACCTATCCTACATTGCCACTGCATGTTCCCTGACCTCCCCATGCTGACCACCCCGCGGTGCTTTTCTCCATCCTACATTGCCACTCACTGCCTATCCTAATCCAGACCCTCCGATTCACACCACCCTGTGATGTTTTTCTCACTCCTACTAGTGTTTGTAATTTAACACACCCATACAATGCCACCACCCCGTGATGTTTTTCTCACTCCTACTAGTGAATGTAATGTAACAAACACCCATACAATGCGCACCACCCCGCGATGTTTTTCAGAAACCTATCCTACATTGCCACTGCATGTTCCCGGACCTCCCCATGCTGACCACCCCGCGGTGCTTTTCTCATTCCTACATTGCCACTCACTGCCTATCCTAATACAGACCCTCCGATTCACACCACCCCGTGATGTTTTTCTCACTCCTACTAGTGAATGTAATGTAACACACACCCATACAATGCGCACCACCCCGTGATGTTTTTCTCACTCCTACTAGTGAATGTAATGTAACACACACCGATACAATGCGCACCACCCCGCGATGTTTCTCAGAAACCTATCCTACTTTGCTACTGCATGTTCCCTGACCTCCCCATGCTGACCACCCCGCTGTGCTTTACTCCATCCTACATTGCCACTCCCAGCCTATCCTAATTCAGACACTCCGATTCACACCACCCCGTGATGTTTTTCTCACTCCTACTAGTGAATGTAATGTAACACACACCCATACAATGCGCACAACCCCGTGATGTTTTTCTCACTCCTACTAGTTAATGTAATGTAACACACACCCATACAATGCGCACCAACCCGCGATGTTTTTCAGAAACCTATCCTACATTGTCACTGCATGTTCCCTGACCTCCCCATGCTGACCACACTGCGGTGCTTTTCTCCATCCTACATTGCCACTCACTGCCTATCCTAATTCAGACCCTCCTATTCACACCACCCCGGGATGTTTTTCTCACTCCTACGAGTGAATGTAACGTAACACACACTCATACAATGCGCACCACCCCGTGATGTTTTTCTCACTCCTACTAGTGAATGTAATGTAACACACACCCATACAATGCGCACGACCCCGCGATTTTTTTCCGAAACCTATCCTACATTGCCACTGCATGTTCCCTGACCTCCCCATGCTGACCACCCCGCAGTGCTTTTCTCCATCCTACATTGCCACTCACTGCCTATCCTAATTCAGACCCTCCGATTCACACCACCCCGTGATGTTTTTCTCACTCCTACTAGTGAATGTAATGTAACGCACACCCATACAATGCGCACCACCCCGTGATCTTTTTCTCACTCCTACTAGTCAATGTAATGTAACACACAGCCATACAATGCGCACCACCCCGTGATGTTTTTCTCACTCCTGCTAGTGAATGTAATGTAACACACACCCATACAATGCACACCACACCGCGATGTTTTTCAGAAACCTATCCTACATTGCCACTGCAGGTTCCCTGACCTCCCCAGGCTGACCACCCCGTGGTGCTTTTCTCCATCCTACATTGCCACTCACGGCCTATCCTAATTCACACCCTCCGATTCACACCACCCCGTGATGTTTTTCTCACTCCTACTAGTGAATGTAATGTAACACACACCCATACAATGCGCACCACCCCGCGATGTTTTCAGAAACCTATCCTACATTGCCACTGCATGTTCCCTGAAATCCCCATGCTGACCACCCCGCGGTGCTTTTCTCCATCCTACATTGCCACTCACTGCCTATCCTAATTCAGACCCTCCGATTCACATCACCCCGTGATGTTTTTCTCACTCCTACTAGTGAATGTAATGTAACACACACCCATACAATGCGCACCACCGCGTGATGTTTTTCTCACTCCTGCTAGTGAATGTAATGTAACACACACCCATACAATGCGCACCACCCCGCGATGTTTTTCAGAAACCTATCCTACATTGCCACTGCATGTTCCCTGACCTCCCAATGCTGACCAACCCGCGGTGCTTTTCTCCATCCTACATTGCCACTCACTGCCTCTCCTCATTCAGACACTCCGATTCACACCACCCCGTGATGTTTTTCTCACTCCTACTAGTGAATGTAATGTAACATCACCCATACAATGCGCACCACCGCGTGATGTTTTTCTCACTCCTGCTAGTGAATGTAATGTAACACACACCCATACAATGCGCACCACCCCGCGATGTTTTTCAGAAACCTATCCTACATTGCCACTGCATGTTCCCGGACCTCCCCATGCTGACCACCACGCGGTGCTTTTCTCCATCCTACATTGCCACTCACTGCCTATCCTAATCCAGACCCTCCGATTCACACCACCCTGTGATGTTTTTCTCACTCCTACTAGTGAATGTAATGTAACACACCCATACAATGCGCACCACCCCGTGATGTTTTTCTCACTCCTACTAGTGAATGTAATGTAACAAGCACCCATACAATGCGCACCACCCCGCTATGTTTTTCAGAAACCTATCCTACATTGCCACTGCATGTTCCCGGACCTCCCCATGCTGACCACCCCGCGGTGCTTTTCTCCATCCTACATTGCCACTCACTGCCTATCCTAATTCAGACACTCCGATTCACACCACCCCGTGATGTTTTTCTCACTCCTACTAGTGAATGTAATGTAACACACACCCATACAATGCGCACCACCCCGTGATGTTTTTCTCACTCCTACTAGTTAATGTAATGTAACACACACCCATACAATGCGCACCACCCCGCGATGTTTTTCAGAAACCTATCCTACATTTCCACTGCATGTGCACTGACCTCCCCATGCTGACCACCCCACGGTGCTTTTCTCCATCCTAAATTGCCACTCACTGCCTATCCTAATTCAACCCCTCCTATTCACCCACCCCGTGATGTTTTTCTCACTCCTACTAGTGAATGTAATGTAACACACACCCATACAATGCACACCACCCCGCGATGTTTTTCAGAAACCTATCCTACATTGCCACTGCAGGTTCCCTGACCTCCCCATGCTGACCACCCCGCGGTGCTTTTCTCCATCCTACATTGCCACTCACGGCCTATCCTAATTCACACCCTCTGATTCACACCACCCCGTGATGTTTTTCTCAATCCTACTAGTGAATGTAATGTAACACACACCCATACAATGCGCACCACCCCACGATGTTTTCAGAAACCTATCCTACATTGCCACTTCATGTTCCCTGACCTCCCCATGCTGACCACCCCGCGGTGCTTTTCTCCATCCTACATTGCCACTCACTGCCTGTCCTAATTCAGACCCTCCGATTCACATCACCCCGTGATGTTTTTCTCACTCCTACTAGTGAATGTAATGTAACACACACCCATACAATGCGCACCACCGCGTGATGTTTTTCTCACTCCTGCTAGTGAATGTAATGTAACACACACCCATACAATGCGCACCACCCCGCGATGTTTTTCAGAAACCTATCCTGCATTGCCACTGCATGTTCCCTGACCTCCCCATGCTGACCACCCCGCGGTGCTTTTCTCCATCCTACATTGCCACTCACTGCCTATCCTCATTCAGACACTCCGATTCACACCACCCCGTGATGTTTTTCTCACTCCTACTAGTGAATGTAATGTAACATCACCCATACAATGCGCACCACCGCGTGATGTTTTTCTCACTCCTGCTAGTGAATGTAATGTAACACACACCCATACAATGCGCACCACCCCGCGATGTTTTTCAGAAACCTATCCTACATTGCCACTGCATGTTCCCGGACCTCCCCATGCTGACCACCACGTGGTGCTTTTCTCCATCCTACATTGCCACTCACTGCCTATCCTAATCCAGACCCTCCGATTCACACCACCCTGTGATGTTTTTCTCACTCCTACTAGTGAATGTAATGTAACACACCCATACAATGCGCACCACCCCGTGATGTTTTTCTCACTCCTACTAGTGAATGAAATGTAACAAACACCCATACAATGCGCACCACCCCGCGATGTTTTTCACAAACCTATCCTACATTGCCACTGCATGTTCCCGGACCTCCCCATCCTGACCACCCCGCGGTGCTTTTCTCCATCCTACGTTGCCACTCACTGCCTATCCTAATACAGACCCTCCGATTCACACCACCCCGTGATGTTTTTCTCACTCCTACTAGTGAATGTAATGTAACACACACCCATACAATGCGCACCACCCCGTGATGTTTTTCTCAAGCCTACTAGTGAATGTAATGTAACACACACCCATACAATGCGCACCACCACGCGATGTTTTTCAGAAACCTATCCTACAATGCCGCTGCATGTTCCCTGACCTCCCCATGCTGACCACCCGCGGTGCTTTTCTCCATTCTACATTGCCACTCGCTGCCTATCCTAATTCAGACCCTCCGATTCACACCACCCCATGATGTTTTTCTCACTCCTACTAGTGAATGTAATGTAACACACACCCATACAATGCGCACCACCCCGCGATGTTTTTCAGAAACCTATCCTACATTGCCACTGCATGTTCCCTGACCTCCCCATGCTGACCACCACGCGGTGCTTTTATCC
The DNA here is from genome assembly GCF_034190915.1 of Cavia porcellus. Classification (NCBI taxonomy): domain Eukaryota; kingdom Metazoa; phylum Chordata; class Mammalia; order Rodentia; family Caviidae; genus Cavia; species Cavia porcellus. The sequence continues at coordinate 91,805 of NW_026947831.1, forward strand.
ATCCTACATTGCCACTCACTGCCTATCCTAATTCAGACCCTCCGATTCACACCACCCCGTGATGTTTTTCTCACTCCTACTAGTGAATGTAATGTAACACCCATACAATGCGCACCACCCCGTGATGTTTTTCTCACTCCTACTAGTGAATGTAATGTAACACACACCCATACAATGCGCACCACCCCACGATGTTTTTCAGAAACCTATCCTACATTGCCACTGCATGTTCACTGACCTCCCCATGCTGACCACCCCGCGGTGCTTTTCTCCATCCTACATTGCCACTCACTGCCTATCCTAATTCAGACCCTCCGATTCACACCACCCCGTGATGTTTTTCTCACTCCTACTAGTGAATGTAATGTAACACACACCCATACAATGCGCACCACCCCGTGATGTTTTAATCACTCCTGCTAGTGAATGTAATGTAACACACACCCATACAATGCGCACCAACCCACGTTGTTTTTCAGAAACCTATCCTACATTGCCACTGCATGTTCCCTGACCTCCTCATGCGGACCACACTGCAGTGCTTTTCTCCATCCTACATTGCCACTCACTGCCTATCCTAATTCAGACCCTCCGATTCACACCACCTCGTGATGTTTTTCTCACTCCTACTAGTGAATGTAATGTAACACACACCAATACAATGCGCACTACCCCGTGATGTTTTTCGCACTCCTACTAGTGAATGTAATGTAACACACACCCATACAATGGGCACCACCCCACGATGTTTTTCAGAAACCTATCCTACATTGCCACTGCATGTTCACTGACCTCCCCATGCTGACCACCCCGCGGTGCTTTTCTCCATCCTACATTGCCACTCACTGCCTATCCTAATTCAGACCCTCCGATTCACACCACCCCGTGATGTTTTTCTCACTCCTACTAGTGAATGTAATGTAACACACACCCATACAATGCGCACCACCCAGTGATGTTTTAATCACTCCTACTAGTGAATGTAATGTAACACACACCCATACAATGCGCACCAACCCACGTTGTTTTTCAGAAACCTATCCTACATCGCCACTGCATGTTCCCTGACCTCCTCATGCTGACCACACCGCAGTGCTTTTCTCCATCCTACATTGCCACTCACTGCCTATCCTAATTCAGACCCTCCGATTCACACCGCCCCGTGATGTTTTTTTCACTCCTACTAGTGAATGTAATGTAACACACACCCATACAATGTGCACCACCCCGTGATATTTTTCTCACTCCTACTAGTGAATGTAATATAACACACACCCATACAATGCGCACCACCCCACGATGTTTTTCAGAAACCTATCCTACATTGCCACTGCAGGTTCCCTGACCTCCCCATGCTCACCACCCCGCGGTGCTTTTCTCCATCCTACATTGCCACTCACGGCCTATCCTAATTCAGACCCTCCGATTCACACCACCCCGTGATGATTTTCTAACTCCTACTAGTGAATGTAATGTAACGCACGCCCATACAATGCGCACCACCCCGTGATGTTTTTCTCACTCCTACTAGTGAATGTAATGTAACACACACCCATACAATGCACACCACCCCGCGATGTTTTTCAGAAACCTATCTTACATTGCCACTGCATGTTCCCTGACCTCCCCATGCTGACCACCCCGCGGGGCTTTTCTCCATCCTACATTGCCACTCACTGCCTATCCTAATTCAGACCCTCCGATTCACACCACCCCGTGATGTTTTTCTCACTCCTACTAGTGAATGTAATGTAACACACACCCATACAATGCGTAACACCCCGTGATGTTTTTCTCACTCCTACTAGTGAATGTAATGTAACACACACCCATACAAAGCGCACCACCCCGCGATGTTTTTCAGAAACCTATCCTACATTGCCACTGCATGTTCCCTGACCTCCCCATGCTGACCACCCCGCGGTGCTTTTCTCCATCATACATTGCCACTCACTGCCTATCCTAATTCAGACCGTCCGATTCACACCACCCCGTGATGTTTTTCTCACTCCTACTAGTGAATGTAATGTAACACACCCATACAATGCGCACCACCCCGTGATGTTTTTCTCACTCCTACTAGTGAATGAAATGTAACAAACACCCATACAATGCGCACCACCCCGCGATGTTTTTCAGAAACCTATCCTACATTGCCACTGCATGTTCCCGGACCTCCCCATCCTGACCACCCCGCGGTGCTTTTCTCCATCCTACGTTGCCACTCACTGCCTATCCTAATACAGACCCTCCGATTCACACCACCCCGTGATGTTTTTCTCACTCCTACTAGTGAATGTAATGTAACACACACCCATACAATGCGCACCACCCCGTGATGTTTTTCTCAAGCCTACTAGTGAATGTAATGTAACACACACCCATACAATGCGCACCACCACGCGATGTTTTTCAGAAACCTATCCTACAATGCCGCTGCATGTTCCCTGACCTCCCCATGCTGACCACCCGCGGTGCTTTTCTCCATTCTACATTGCCACTCGCTGCCTATCCTAATTCAGACCCTCCGATTCACACCACCCCATGATGTTTTTCTCACTCCTACTAGTGAATGTAATGTAACACACACCCATACAATGCGCACCACCCCGCGATGTTTTTCAGAAACCTATCCTACATTGCCACTGCATGTTCCCTGACCTCCCCATGCTGACCACCACGCGGTGCTTTTATCCATCCTACATTGCCACTCACTGCCTATCCTAATTCAGACCCTCCGATTCACACCACCCCGTGATGTTTTTCTCACTCCTACTAGTGAATGTAATGTAACACCCATACAATGCGCACCACCCCGTGATGTTTTTCTCACTCCTACTAGTGAATGTAATGTAACACACACCCATACAATGCGCACCACCCCACGATGTTTTTCAGAAACCTATCCTACATTGCCACTGCATGTTCACTGACCTCCCCATGCTGACCACCCCGCGGTGCTTTTCTCCATCCTACATTGCCACTCACTGCCTATCCTAATTCAGACCCTCCGATTCACACCACCCCGTGATGTTTTTCTCACTCCTACTAGTGAATGTAATGTAACACACACCCATACAATGCGCACCACCCCGTGATGTTTTAATCACTCCTGCTAGTGAATGTAATGTAACACACACCCATACAATGCGCACCAACCCACGTTGTTTTTCAGAAACCTATCCTACATTGCCACTGCATGTTCCCTGACCTCCTCATGCGGACCACACTGCAGTGCTTTTCTCCATCCTACATTGCCACTCACTGCCTATCCTAATTCAGACCCTCCGATTCACACCACCTCGTGATGTTTTTCTCACTCCTACTAGTGAATGTAATGTAACACACACCAATACAATGCGCACTACCCCGTGATGTTTTTCGCACTCCTACTAGTGAATGTAATGTAACACACACCCATACAATGGGCACCACCCCACGATGTTTTTCAGAAACCTATCCTACATTGCCACTGCATGTTCACTGACCTCCCCATGCTGACCACCCCGCGGTGCTTTTCTCCATCCTACATTGCCACTCACTGCCTATCCTAATTCAGACCCTCCGATTCACACCACCCCGTGATGTTTTTCTCACTCCTACTAGTGAATGTAATGTAACACACACCCATACAATGCGCACCACCCAGTGATGTTTTAATCACTCCTACTAGTGAATGTAATGTAACACACACCCATACAATGCGCACCAACCCACGTTGTTTTTCAGAAACCTATCCTACATCGCCACTGCATGTTCCCTGACCTCCTCATGCTGACCACACCGCAGTGCTTTTCTCCATCCTACATTGCCACTCACTGCCTATCCTAATTCAGACCCTCCGATTCACACCGCCCCGTGATGTTTTTTTCACTCCTACTAGTGAATGTAATGTAACACACACCCATACAATGTGCACCACCCCGTGATATTTTTCTCACTCCTACTAGTGAATGTAATATAACACACACCCATACAATGCGCACCACCCCACGATGTTTTTCAGAAACCTATCCTACATTGCCACTGCAGGTTCCCTGACCTCCCCATGCTCACCACCCCGCGGTGCTTTTCTCCATCCTACATTGCCACTCACGGCCTATCCTAATTCAGACCCTCCGATTCACACCACCCCGTGATGATTTTCTAACTCCTACTAGTGAATGTAATGTAACGCACGCCCATACAATGCGCACCACCCCGTGATGTTTTTCTCACTCCTACTAGTGAATGTAATGTAACACACACCCATACAATGCACACCACCCCGCGATGTTTTTCAGAAACCTATCTTACATTGCCACTGCATGTTCCCTGACCTCCCCATGCTGACCACCCCGCGGGGCTTTTCTCCATCCTACATTGCCACTCACTGCCTATCCTAATTCAGACCCTCCGATTCACACCACCCCGTGATGTTTTTCTCACTCCTACTAGTGAATGTAATGTAACACACACCCATACAATGCGTAACACCCCGTGATGTTTTTCTCACTCCTACTAGTGAATGTAATGTAACACACACCCATACAAAGCGCACCACCCCGCGATGTTTTTCAGAAACCTATCCTACATTGCCACTGCATGTTCCCTGACCTCCCCATGCTGACCACCCCGCGGTGCTTTTCTCCATCATACATTGCCACTCACTGCCTATCCTAATTCAGACCGTCCGATTCACACCACCCGGTGATGTTTTTCTCACTCCTACTAGTGAATGTAATGTAACACACACCCATACAATGCGCACCACCGCGTGATGTTTTTCTCACTCCTGCTAGTGAATGTAATGTAACACACACCCATACAATGCGCACCACCCCGCGATGTTTTTCAGAAACCTATCCTACATTGCCACTGCATGTTCCCTGACCTCCCCATGCTGACCACCCCGCGGTGCTTTTCTCCATCCTACATTGCCACTCACTGCCTATCCTCATTCAGACACTCTGATTCACACCACCCCGTGATGTTTTTCTCACTCCTACTAGTGAATGTAATGTAACATCACCCATACAATGCGCACCACCGCGTGATGTTTTTCTCACTCCTGCTAGTGAATGTAATGTAACACACACCCATACAATTCGCACCACCCCGCGATGTTTTTCAGAAACCTATCCTACATTGCCACTGCATGTTCCCGGACCTCCCCATGCTGACCACCCCGCGGTGCTTTTCTCCATCCTACATTGCCACTCACTGCCTATCCTTATTCAGACCCTCCGATTCACACCACCCCGTGATGTTTTTCTCACTCCTACTGGTGAATGTAATGTAACACACACCCATACAATGCGCACCACCCCGTGATGTTTTTCTCACTCCTACTAGTGAATGTAATGTAACACACACCCATACAATGCGCACCACCCCGCGATGTTTTTCAGAAACCTATCCTACATTGCCACTGCATGTCCCCGGACCTCCCCATGCTGACCACCCCGCGGTGCTTTTCTCCATCCTACATTGCCACTCACTGCCTATCCTAATTCAGACCCTCCGATTCACACCACCCCGTGATGTTTTTCTCACTCCTACTAGTGAATGTAATGTAGCACACACCCATACAATGCGCACCACCCCATGATGTTTTTCTCACTCCTGCTAGTGAATGTAATGTAACACACACCCATACAACGCGCACCACCACGCGATGTTTTTCAGAAACCTATCCTACATTGCCACTGCATGTTCCCGGACCTCCCCATGCTGATCACCCCGCGGTGCTTTTCTCCATCCTACATTGCCACTCACTGCCTATCCTAATTCAGACACTCCGATTCACACCACCCCGTGATGTTTTTCTCACTCCTACTGGTGAATGTAATGTAACACACACCCATACAATGCGCACCACCCCGTGATGTTTTTCTCACTCCTACTAGTGAATGTAATGTAACACACACCCATCCAATGCGCACCACCCCGCGATTTTTTTCAGAAACCTATCCTACATTGCCAATGCATGTTCCCTGACCTCCCCATGCTGACCACCCCGCGGTGCTATTCTCCATCCTACATTGCCACTCACTGCCTATCCTAATTCAGACCCTCCGATTCACACCACCCCGTGATGTTTTTCTCACTCCTACTAGTGAATGTAATGTAACACACACCCATACAATGCGCACCACCCCATGATGTTTTTCTCACTCCTGCTAGTGAATGTAATGTAACACACACCCATACAATGCGCACCACCCCACGATGTTTTTCAGAAACCTATCCTACATTGCCACTGCATTTTCCCTGACCTCCCCATGCTGACCACCCCGCGGTGCTTTTCTCCATCCTACATTGCCACTCACTGCCTATCCTCATTCAGACACTCCGATTCACACCACCCCGTGATGTTTTTCTCACTCCTACTAGTGAATGTAGTGTAACATCACCCATACAATGCGCACCACCGCGTGATATTTTTCTCACTCCTGCTAGTGAATGTAATGTAACACACACCCATACAATGTGCACCACCCCGCGATGTTTTTCAGAAACCTATCCTACATTGCCACTGCATGTTCCCGGACCTCCCCATGCTGACCACCCCGCGGTGCTTTTCTCCATGCTACATTGCCACTCACTGCCTATCCTAATACAGACCCTCCGATTCACACCACCCCGTGATGTTTTTCTCACTCCTACTAGTGAATGTAATGTAACACACACCCATACAATGCGCACCACCCCGTGATGTTTTTCTCACTCCTACTAGTGAATGTAATGTAACACACACCGATACAATGCGCACCACCCCGCGATGTTTCTCAGAAACCTATCCTACATTGCCACTGCATGTTCCCTGACCTCCCCATGCTGACCACCCCGCTGTGCTTTTCTCCATCCTACATTGCCACTCCCTGCCTATCCTAATTCAGACACTCCGATTCACACCACCCCGTGATGTTTTTCTCACTCCTACTAGTGAATGTAATGTAACACACACCCATACAATGCGCACAACCCCGTGATGTTTTTCTCACTCCTACTAGTTAATGTAATGTAACACACACCCATACAATGCGCACCAACCCGCGATGTTTTTCAGAAACCTATCCTACATTGTCACTGCATGTTCCCTGACCTCCCCATGCTGACCACACTGCGGTGCTTTTCTCCATCCTACATTGCCACTCACTGCCTATCCTAATTCAGACCCTCCGATTCACACCACCCCGGGATGTTTTTCTCACTCCTACGAGTGAATGTAACGTAACACACACTCATACAATGCGCACCACCCCGTGATGTTTTTCTCACTCCTACTAGTGAATGTAATGTAACACACACCCATACAATGCGCACCACCCCGCGATGTTTTTCAGAAACGTATCCTACATTGCCACTGCATGTTCTCTGACCTCCCCATGCTGACCACCCCGCGGTGCTTTCTCCATCCTACATTGCCACTCACTGCCTATCCTAATTTAGACCCTCCGATTCACACCACCCCGTGATGTTTTTCTCACTCTTACTAGTGAATGTAATGTAACACACACCCATACAATGCGCACCACCCCGTGATGTATTTCTCACTCCTGCTAGTGAATGTAATGTAACACACACCCATACAATGCGCACGACCCCGCGATTTTTTTCCGAAACCTATCCTACATTGCCACTGCATGTTCCCTGACCTCCCCATGCTGACCACCCCGCGGTGCTTTTCTCCATCCTACATTGCCACTCACTGCCTATCCTAATTCAGACCCTCCGATTCACACCACCCCGTGATGTTTTTCTCACTCCTACTAGTGAATGTAATGTAACGCACACCCATACAATGCGCACCACCCCGTGATCTTTTTCTCACTCCTACTAGTCAATGTAATGTAACACACAGCCATACAATGCGCACCACCCCGTGATGTTTTTCTCACTCCTGCTAGTGAATGTAATGTAACACACACCCATACAATGCACACCACACCGCGATGTTTTTCAGAAACCTATCCTACATTGCCACTGCAGGTTCCCTGACCTCCCCAGGCTGACCACCCCGTGGTGCTTTTCTCCATCCTACATTGCCACTCACGGCCTATCCTAATTCACACCCTCCGATTCACACCACCCCGTGATGTTTTTCTCACTCCTACTAGTGAATGTAATGTAACACACACCCATACAATGCGCACCACCCCGCGATGTTTTCAGAAACCTATCCTACATTGCCACTGCATGTTCCCTGAAATCCCCATGCTGACCACCCCGCGGTGCTTTTCTCCATCCTACATTGCCACTCACTGCCTATCCTAATTCAGACCCTCCGATTCACATCACCCCGTGATGTTTTTCTCACTCCTACTAGTGAATGTAATGTAACACACACCCATACAATGCGCACCACCGCGTGATGTTTTTCTCACTCCTGCTAGTGAATGTAATGTAACACACACCCATACAATGCGCACCACCCCGCGATGTTTTTCAGAAACCTATCCTACATTGCCACTGCATGTTCCCTGACCTCCCAATGCTGACCAACCCGCGGTGCTTTTCTCCATCCTACATTGCCACTCACTGCCTCTCCTCATTCAGACACTCCGATTCACACCACCCCGTGATGTTTTTCTCACTCCTACTAGTGAATGTAATGTAACATCACCCATACAATGCGCACCACCGCGTGATGTTTTTCTCACTCCTGCTAGTGAATGTAATGTAACACACACCCATACAATGCGCACCACCCCGCGATGTTTTTCAGAAACCTATCCTACATTGCCACTGCATGTTCCCAGACCTCCCCATGCTGACCACCACGCGGTGCTTTTCTCCATCCTACATTGCCACTCACTGCCTATCCTAATCCAGACCCTCCGATTCACACTACCCTGTGATGTTTTTCTCACTCCTACTAGTGAATGTAATGTAACACACCCATACAATGCGCACCACCCCGTGATGTTTTTCTCACTCCTACTAGTGAATGTAATGTAACAAGCACCCATACAATGCGCACCACCCCGCTATGTTTTTCAGAAACCTATCCTACATTGCCACTGCATGTTCCCGGACCTCCCCATGCTGACCACCCCGCGGTGCTTTTCTCCATCCTACATTGCCACTCACTGCCTATCCTAATTCAGACACTCCGATTCACACCACCCCGTGATGTTTTTCTCACTCCTACTAGTGAATGTAATGTAACACACTCCCATACAATGCGCACCACCCCGTGATGTTTTTCTCACTCCTACTAGTTAATGTAATGTAACACACACCCATACAATGCGCACCACCCCGCGATGTTTTTCAGAAACCTATCCTACATTTCCACTGCATGTGCACTGACCTCCCCATGCTGACCACCCCACGGTGCTTTTCTCCATCCTAAATTGCCACTCACTGCCTATCCTAATTCAGCCCCTCCTATTCACCCACCCCGTGATGTTTTTCTCACTCCTACTAGTGAATGTAATGTAACACACACCCATACAATGCACACCACCCCGCGATGTTTTTCAGAAACCTATCCTACATTGCCACTGCAGGTTCCCTGACCTCCCCATGCTGACCACCCCGCGGTGCTTTTCTCCATCCTACATTGCCACTCACGGCCTATCCTAATTCACACCCTCCGATTCACACCACCCCGTGATGTTTTTCTCACTCCTACTAGTGAATGTAATGTAACACACACCCATACAATGCGCACCACCCCGCGATGTTTTCAGAAACCTATCCTACATTGCCACTTCATGTTCCCTGACCTCCCCATGCTGACCACCCCGCGGTGCTTTTCTCCATCCTACATTGCCACTCACTGCCTATCCTAATTCAGACCCGCCGATTCACATCACCCCGTGATGTTTTTCTCACTCCTACTAGTGAATGTAATGTAACACACAACCATACAATGCGCACCACCGCGTGATGTTTTTCTCACTCCTGCTAGTGAATGTAATGTAACACACACCCATACAATGCGCACCACCCCGCGATGTTTTTCAGAAACCTATCCTACATTGCCACTGCATGTTCCCTGACCTCCCCATGCTGACCACCCCGCGGTGCTTTTCTCCATCCTACATTGCCACTCACTGCCTATCCTCATTCAGACACTCCGATTCACACCACCCCGTGATGTTTTTCTCACTCCTACTAGTGAATGTAATGTAACATCACCCATACAATGCGCACCACCGCGTGATGTTTTTCTCACTCCTGCTAGTGAATGTAATGTAACACACACCCATACAATGCGCACCACCCCGCGATGTTTTTCAGAAACCTATCCTACATTGCCACTGCATGTTCCCGGACCTCCCCATGCTGACCACCACGTGGTGCTTTTCTCCATCCTACATTGCCACTCACTGCCTATCCTAATCCAGACCCTCCGATTCACACCACCCTGTGATGTTTTTCTCACTCCTACTAGTGAATGTAATGTAACACACCCATACAATGCGCACCACCCCGTGATGTTTTTCTCACTCCTACTAGTGAATGAAATGTAACAAACACCCATACAATGCGCACCACCCCGCGATGTTTTTCAGAAACCTATCCTACATTGCCACTGCATGTTCCCGGACCTCCCCATGCTGACCACCCCGCGGTGCTTTTCTCCATCCTACATTGCCACTCACTGCCTATCCTAATACAGACCCTCCGATTCACACCACCCCGTGATGTTTTTCTCACTCCTACTAGTGAATGTAATGTAACACACACCCATACAATGCGCACCACCGCGTGATGTTTTCCTCAAGCCTACTAGTGAATGTAATGTAACACACACCCATACAATGCGCACCACCACGCGATGTTTTTCAGAAACCTATCCTACAATGCCACTGCATGTTCCCTGACCTCCCCATGCTGACCACCTGCGGTGCTTTTCTCCATTCTACATTGCCACTCGCTGCCTATCCTAATTCAGACCCTCCGATTCACACCACCCCATGATGTTTTTCTCACTCCTACTAGTGAATGTAATGTAACACACACCCATACAATGCGCACCACCCCGTGATGTTTTTCTCACTCCTACTAGTGAATGTAATGTAACACACACCCATACAATGCGCACCAACCCGCGATGTTTTTCAGAAACCTATCCTACATTGCCACTGCATGTTCCCTGACCTCCCCATGCTGACAACCGCGCGGAGCTTTTATCCATCCTACATTGCCACTCACTGCCTATCCTAATTCAGACCCTCCGATTCACACCACCCCGTGATGTTTTTCTCACTCCTACTAGTGAATGTAATGTAACACCCATACAATGCGCACCACCCCGTGATGTTTTTCTCACTCCTACTAGTGAATGTAATGTAACACACACCCATACAATGCGCACCACCCCGCGATGTTTTTCAGAAACCTATCCTACATTGCCACTGCATGTTCCCTGACCTCCCCATGCTGACCACCCCGCGGTGCTTTTCTCCATCATACATTGCCACTCACTGCCTCTCCTCATTCAGACACTCCGATTCACACCACCCCGTGATGTTTTTCTCACTCCTAGTAGTGAATGTAATGTAACACCCATACAATGCGCACCACCCCATGATGTTTTTCTCACTCCTACTAGTGAATGTAATGTAACACACACCCATAAAATGCGCGCCACCCCGCGATGTTTTTCTGAAACCTATCCTACATTGCCACTGCATGTTCCCTGACCTCCCCATGCTGACCACCCCGCGGTGCTTTTCTCCATCCTACATTGCCACTCACTGCCTATCCTAATTCAGACCCTCCGATTCACACCACCCCGTGATGTTTTTCTCAGTCCTACTAGTGAATGTAATGTAACACGCACCCATACAATGCTCACCACCCCGTGATGTTTTTCGCACTCCTACTAGTGAATGTAATGTAACACACAGCCATGCAATGCGCACCACCCCACGATGTTTTTCAGAAACCTATCCTACATTGCCACTGGATGTTCACTGACCTCCCCATGCTGACCACCCCGCGGTGCTTTTCTCCATCCTACATTGCCACTCACTGCCTATCCTAATTCAGACACTCCGATTCACACCATCCCGTGATGTTTTTCTCACTCCTACTAGTGAATGTAATGTAACACACAACCATACAATGCGCACCACCCCGTGATGTTTTTCTCACTCCTACTAGTGAATGTAATGTATCACACACCCATACAATGCGCACCACCCCGTGATGTTTTTCTCACTCCTACTAGTGAATGTAATGTAACACACACCCATACAATGCGCACCACCCCGCGATGTTTTTCAGAAACCTATCCTACATTTCCACTGCATGTGCCCTGACCTCCCCATGCTGACCACCCCACAGTGCTTTTCTCCATCCTACATAGCCACTCACTGCCTATCCTAATTCAGCCCCTCCTATTCACACCAACCCGTGATGTTTTTCTCACTCCTACTAGTGAATGTAATGTAACACACACCCATACAATGCGAACCACCCCGTGATGTTTTTCTCACTCCTACTAGTGAATGTAATGTAACACACACCCATACAATGCACACCACCCCGCGATGTTTTACAGAAACCTGTCCTACATTTGCACTGCAGGTTCCCTGACCTCCCCATGCTGACCACCCCGCGGTGCTTTTCTCCATCCTACATTACCACTCACGGCCTATCCTAATTCAGTCCCTCCGATTCACAGCACCCCGTGATGTTTTTCTCACTCCTACTAGTGAATGTAATGTAACACACACCCATACAATGCATACCACCCCGCGATGTTTTTCAGAAACCTATCCTACATTTGCACTGCAGGTTCCCTGACCTCCCCATGCTGACCACCCCGCGGTGCTTTTCTCCATCCTACATTGCCACTCACGGCCTATCCTAATTCAGTCCCTCCGATTCACACCACCCCGTTATGTTTTTCTCACTCCTACTAGTGAATGTAATGTAACACACACCCATACAATGCGTAACACCCCGTGATGTTTTTCTCACTCCTACTAGTGAATGTAATGTAACACACACCCATACAATGCGCACCACCCCGCGATGTTTTTCAGAAACCTATCCTACATTGCCACTGCATGTTCCCTGACCTCCCCATGCTGACCACCCCGCGGTGCTTTTCACCATCCTACATTGCCACTCACTGCCTATCCTAATTCAGACCCTCCGATTCACACCACCCCGTGATGTTTTTCTCACTCCTACTAGTGAATGTAATGTAACACACACCCATACAATGCGCACCACCCCGTGATGTTTTTCGCACTCCTACTAGTGAATGTAATGTAACACACACCCATACAATGCGCACCACCCCACGATGTTTTTCAGAAACCTATCCTACATTGCCACTGCATGTTCACTGACCTCCCCATGGTGACCAACCCGCGGTGCTTTTCTCCATCCTACATTGCCACTCACTGCCTATCCTATTTCAGACCCTCCGATTCACACCACCCCGTGATGTTTTTCTCACTCCTACTAGTGAATGGAATGTAACACACACCCATACAATGTGCACCACCCCGTGATGTTTTTCTCACTCCTACTAGTGAATGTAATGTAACACACACCCATACAATGCGCACCACCCCGCGATGTTTTTCAGAAACCTATCCTACATTGCCACTGCATGTTCCCTGACCTCCCCATGCTGACCACCCCGCGGTGCTTTTCTCCATCCTACATTGCCACTCACTGCCTATCCTAATTTAGAACTTCCGATTCTCACCACCCCGTGATGTTTTTCTCACTCCTACTCGTGAATGTAATGTAACACACACCCATACAATGCGCACCACCCCGTGATGTTTTTCTCAAGCCTACTAGTGAATGTAATGCACCACACACACATACAATGCGCACCACCATGCGATGTTTTTCAGAAACCTATCCTACATTGCCACTGCATGTTCCCTGACCTCCCCATGCTGACCACCCGCGGTGCTTTTCTCCATCCTACATTGCCAGTCACTGCCTATCCTAATTCAGACCCTCCGATTCACACCACCCCATGTTTTTCTCACTCCTACTAGTGAATGTAATGTAACACACACCCATACAATGCGCACCACCCCGTGATGTTTTTCTCACTCCTACTAGTGAATGTAATGTAACACACACCCATACAATGCGCACCACCCCGCGATGTTTCTCAGAAACCTATCCTACATTGCTACTGCATGTTCCCTGACCTCCACATGCTGACCACCCCGCGGTGCTTTTCTCCATCCTACATTGACACTCACTGCCTATCCAAATTCAGACCCTCCGATTCACACCACCCCGTGATGTTTTTCTCACTCCTACGAGTGAATGTAATGTAACTCACACCCATACAATGCGCACCACCCCGTGATGTTTTTCTCACTCCTACTAGTGAATGTAATGTAACACACACCCATACAATGCGCACCACCCCGCGATGTTTTTCAGAAACCTATCCTACATTGCCACTGCATGTTCCATGTCCTCCCCATGCTTACCACCCCGCGGTGCTTTTCTCCATCCTACATTGCCACTCACTGCCTATCCTAATTCAGACCCTCCGATTCGCCCCACCCCGTGATGTTTTTCTCACTCCTACTAGGGAATGTAATGTAACACACACCCATACAATGCGCACCACCCCGTGATGTTTTTCTCAATCCTACTAGTGAATGTAATGTAACACACACCCATACAATGCGCACCACCCTGCGATGTTTTTCAGAAACCTATACTACATTGCCACTGCATGTTCCCTAACCTCCCCATGCTGACCACCCCGCGGTGATTTTCTCCATCCTACATTGCCACTCACTGCCTATCCTAATTCAGACCATCCGATTCACACCACCCCGTGATGTTTTTCTCACTCCTACTAGTGAATGTAATGTAACACACACCCATACAATGTGCACCACCCCGTGATGTTTTTCTCAAGCCTACTAGTGAATGTAATGTAACACACTCCCATACAATGTGCACCAACCCGCGATGTTTTTCAGAAAGCTATCCTACATTGCCATTGCATTTTCCCTGACCTCCCCATGCTGACCACCCCGTGGTGCTTTTCTCCATCCTACATTGCCACTCACTGCCTATCCTAATTCAGACACTCCGATTCTCACCACCCCGTGATGTTTTTCTCACTGCTACTAGTGAATGGAATGTAACACACACCCATACAATGCGCACCACCCCGTGATGTTTTTCTCACTCCTACTAGTGAATGTAATGTAACACACACCCATACAATGCGCACCACCCCGCGATGTTTCTCAGAAACCTATCCTACATTGCCACTGCATGTTCCCTGACCTCCCCATGATGACCACCCCGCGGTGCTTTTCTCCATCCTACATTGCCACTCACTGCCTATCCTAATTCAGACCCTCCGATTTACACCACCCCGTGATGTTTTTCTCACTCCTACGAGTGAATGTAATGTAACACACACCCATACAATGCGCACCACCCCGTGATGTTTTTCTCACTGCTACTAGTGAATGTAATGTAACACACACCCATACAATGCGCACCACCCCGCGATGTTTCTCAGAAACCTATCCTACATTGCCACTGCATGTTCCCTGACCTCTCCATGCTGACCACCCCGCGGTGCTTTTCTCCATCCTACATTGCCACTCACTGCCTATCCTAATTCAGAGACTCCGATTCACACCACCCCGTGATGTTTTTCTCACTCCTACTAGTGAATGTAATGTAACACACACCCATACAATGCGCACCAACCCGTGATGTTTTTCTCACTCCTACTAGTGAATGTAATGTAACACACACCCATACAATGCGCACCACCCTGCGATGTTTTTCAGAAACCTATCCTACATTGCCACTGCATGTTCCCTGACCTCCCCATGCTGACCACCCCGCAGTGCTTTTCTCCATCCTACATTGCCACTCACTGCCTATCCTAATCCAGACCGTCCGATTCACACCACCCCGTGATGTTTTTTTCCCTCCTACTAGTGAATGTAATGTAACACACACCCATACAATGCGCACCACCCCGTGATATTTTTCTCACTCCTACTAGTGAATGTAATGTAACACACACCCATACAATGCGCACCACCCCGCGATGTTTTTCAGAAACCTATCCTACATTTCCACTGCATGTTCCCTGGCCTCCCCATGCTGACCACCCCGCGGTGCTTTTCTCCATCCTACATTGCCACTCACTGCTTATCCTAATTCAGACACTCCGATTCACACCACCCCGTGATGTTTTTCTCACTCCTACTAGTGAATGTAATGTAACACACACCCATACAATGCGCACCACCCCGTGATGTTTTTCTCACTCCTGCTAGTGAATGTAATGTAACACAAACCCATACAATGCGCACCACCCCGCGATATTTTTCAGAAACCTATCCTACTTTGCAACTGCATGTTCCCTGACCTCCCCATGCTGACCACCACGCGGGGCTTTTCTCCATCCTACATTGCCACTCACTGACTATCCTAATCCAGATGCTCCAATTCACACCACACCGAGATGTTTTTCTCACTCCTACTAGTGAATGTAATGTAACACACACCCATACAATGCGCACAACCCCGCGATGTTTTTCAGAAACCTATCCTACATTGCCACTGCATGTTCCCTGACCTCCCCATGCTGACCACCCCGCGGTGCTTTTCTCCATTCTACATTGCCACTCACTGCCTATCCTAATTCAGACCCTCCGATTCACACCACCACGTGATGTTTTTCTCACTCCAACTACTGAATGTAATGTAACACACACCCATACAATGCGCACCACCCAGTGATGTTTTTCTCACTCCTGATAGTGAATGTAATGTAACACACACCCATACAATGCGCACCACCCCGTGATGTTTTTCTCACTCCTACTAGTGAATGTAATGTAACACACACCCATACAATGCCCACCACCCCGCGATGTTTTTAAGAAACCTATCCTATATTGCCACTGCATGTTCCCTGACCTCCCCATGCTGACCACCCCGCGGTGCTTTTCTCCATCCTACATTGCCACTCACTGCCTATCCTAATTCAGACCCTCCGATTCACACCACCCCGTGATGTTTTTCTCACTCCAACTACTGAATGTAATGTAACACACACCCATACAATGCGCACCACCCCGTGATGTTTTTCTCACTCCTGCTAGTGAATGTAATGTAACACACACCCATACAATGCGCACCACCCCGTGATGTTTTTCTCACTCCTACTAGTGAATGTAATGTAAACCACACCCATACAATGCGCACCACCCCGAGATGTTTTTAAGAAACCTATCCTACATTGCCACTGCATGTTCCCTGACCTCCCCATGCTGACCACCCCGCGGTGCTTTTCTCCATCCTACATTGCCACTCACTGCCTATCCTAATTCAGACCCTCCGATTCACACCACCCCGTGATGTTTTTCTCACTCCAACTACTGAATGTAATGTAACACACACCCATACAATGCGCACCACCCCGTGATGTTTTTCTCACTCCTGCTAGGGAATGTAATGTAACACACACCCATACAATGCGCACCACCCCGCGATGTTTTTAAGAAACCTATCCTACATTGCCACTGCATGTTCCCTGACCTCCCCATGCTGACCACCCCGCGGTGCTTTTCTCCATCCTACATTGCCACTCACTGCCTATCCTAATACAGTCCCTGCGATTCACACCAACCCGTGATGTTTTTCTCACTCCTACTAGTGAATGTAATGTAACACACAGCCATACAATGCGCACCACCCCGTGATGTTTTTCTCACTGCTACTAGTGAATGTAATGTAACACACACCCATACAATGCGCACCACATCGCGATGTTTTTCAGAAACCTATCCTACATTGCCACTGCATGTTCCCTGACCTCCCCTTGCTGACCACCCCGCGGTGCTTTTCTCCATCCTACATTGCCACTCACTGCCTATCCTAATTCATACCCTCCGATTCACACCACCCCGTGATGATTTTCTCACTCCTACTAGTGAATGTAATGTAACACACCCATACAATCCACACCACCCCGTGATGTTTTTCTCACTCCTACTAGTGAATGTAATGTAACACACACCCATACAATTCGCACCACCCCGCGATGTTTTTCAGAAACCTATCCTACATTGCCACTGCATGTTCCCTGACCTCCCCATGCTGACCACCCCGCGGTGCTTTTCTCCATCCTACATTGCCACTAACTGCCTATCCTAATTCAGACCCTCCGATTCACACCACCCCGTGATGTTTTTCTCACTCCTACTAGTGAATGTAATGTAACACACACCCATACAATGCACACCACCCCGTGATGTTTTTCTCACTCCTACTAGTGAATGTAATGTAACACACACCCATACAATGCGCACCACCCCGCGATGTTTCTCAGAAACCTATCCTACATTGCCACTGCATGTTCCCTGACCTCCCCATGCTGACCACCCCGCGGTGCTTTTCTCCATCCTACATTGCCACTCACTGCCTATCCTAATTCAGACCCTCCGATTCACACCACCCCGTGATGTTTTTCTCACTCCTACTAGTGAATGTAATGTAACACACACCCATACAATGCGCAACATCCCGTGATGTTTTTCTCACTCCTACTAGTGAATGTAATTAACACACACCCATACAATGCGCACCACCCCGTGATGTTTTTCTCACTCCTACTAGTGAATGTAATGTAACACACACCCATACAATGCGCACCACCCCGTGATGTTTTTCTCACTCCTACTAGTGAATGTAATGTAACACACACCCATACAATGCGCACCACCCCGCGATGTTTTTCAGAAACCAATCCTACATTTCCACTGCATGTGCCCTGACCTCCCCATGCTGACCACCCCACGGTGCTTTTCTCCATCCTACATAGCCACTCACTGCCTATCCTAATTCAGCCCCTCCTATTCACACCAACCCGTGATGTTTTTCTCACTCCTACTAGTGAATGTAATGTAACACACACCCATACAATGCGAACCACCCCGTGATATTTTTCTCACTCCTACTAGTGAATGTAATGTAACACACACCCATACAATGCACACCACCCCGAGATGTTTTTCAGAAACCTATCCTACATTTGCACTGCAGGTTCCCTGACCTCCCCATGCTGACCACCCCGCGGTGCTTTTCTCCATCCTACATTGCCACTCACGGCCTATCCTAATTCAGTCCCTCCGATTCACACCACCCCGTGATGTTTTTCTCACTCCTACTAGTGAATGTAATGTAACACACACCCATACAATGCACACCACCCCGCGATGTTTTTCAGAAACCTATCCTACATTTGCACTGCATGTTCCCTGACCTCCCCAGGCTGACCACCCCGCGGTGCTTTTCTCCATCCTACATTGCCACTCACGGCCTATCCTAATTCAGTCTCTCCGATTCACACCACCCCGTGATGTTTTTCTCACTCCTACTAGTGAATGTAATGTAACACACACCCATACAATGCGTAACACCCCGTGATGTTTTTCTCACTCCTACTAGTGAATGTAATGTAACACACACCCGTACAATGCGCACCACCCCGCGATGTTTTTCAGAAACCTATCCTACATTGCCACTGCATGTTCCCTGACCTCCCCATGCTGACCACCCCGCGGTGCTTTTCACCATCCTACATTGCCACTCACTGCCTATCCTAATTCAGACCCTCCGATTCACACCACCCCGTGATGTTTTTCTCACTCCTACTAGTGAATGTAATGTAACACACACCCATACAATGCGCACCACCCCGCGATGTTTTTCAGAAACCTATCCTACATTGCCACTGCATGTTCCCTGTCCTCCGCATGCTGACCACCCCGCGGTGCTTTTCTCCATCCTACATTGCCACTCACTGCCTATCCTAATTCAGACCCTCTGATTCACCCCACCACGTGATGTTTTTCTCACTCCTACTAGTGAATGTAATGTAACACACACCCATACCATGTGCACCACCCCGTGATGTTTTTCTCACTCCTGCTAGTGAATGTAATGTAACACAAACCCATACAATGCGCACCACCCCGCGATGTTTTTCAGAAACCTATCCTACTTTGCCACTGCATGTTCCCTGACCTCCCCATGCTGACCACCACGCGGTGCTTTTCTCCATCCTACATTGCCACTCACTGACTATCCTAATCCAGATGCTCCAATTCACACCACCCCGAGATGTTTTTCTCACTCCTACTAGTGAATGTAATGTAACACACACCCATACAATGCGCACCACCCCGTGATGTTTTTCTCACTCCTACTAGTGAATGTAATGTAACACACACCCATACAATGCACACCACCCCGTGATGTTTTTCTCACTCCTACTAGTGAATGTAATGTAACACACACCCATACAATGCGCACCACCCCGCGATGTTTTTCAGAAACCTATCCTACATTGCTACTGCAGGTTCCCTGACCTCCCCATGCTGACCACCCTGCAGTGCTTTTCTGCATCCTACATTGCCACTCACTGCCAATCCTAATTCAGACCCTCTGATTCACACCACCCAGTGATGTTTTTCTCACTCCTACTAGTGAATGTAATGTAACACACACCCATACAATGCGCACCACCCCGCGATGTTTTTCAGAAACCTATCCTACATGGCCACTGCATGTTCCCTGACCTCCCCATGCTGACCACCCCGCGGTGCTTTTCTCCATTCTACATTGCCATTCACTGCCTATCCTAATTCAGACCCTCCGATTCACACCACCCCGTGATGTTTTTCTCACTCCAACTACGGAATGTAATGTAACACACACCCATACAATGCGCACCACCCCGTGATGTTTTTCTCACTCCTGCTAGTGAATGTAATGTAACACACACCCATACAATGCGCACCACCCCGTGATGTTTTTCTCACTCCTACTAGTGAATGTAATGTAACACACACTCATACAATGCGCACCACCCCGAGATGTTTTTAAGAAACCTATCCTACATTGCCACTGCATGTTCCCTGACCTCCCCATGCTGACCACCCCGCGGTGCTTTTCTCCATCCTACATTGCCACTCACTGCTTATCCTAATTCAGACCCTCCGCTTCACACCACGCCGTGATGTTTTTCTCACTCCAACTACTGAATGTAATGTAACACACACCCATACAATGCGCACCACCCCGTGATGTTTTTCTCACTCCTGCTAGGGAATGTAATGTAACACACACCCATACAATGCGCACCACCCCGCGATGTTTTTAAGAAACCTATCCTACATTGCCACTGCATGTTCCCTGACCTCCCCATGCTGACCACCCCGCGGTGCTTTTCTCCATCCTACATTGCCACTCACTGCCTATCCTAATTTAGAACCTCCGATTCACACCACCCCGTGATGTTTTTCTCACTCCTACTAGTGAATGTAATGTAACACACACCCATACAATGCGCACCACCCCGTGATGTTTTTCTCAAGCCTACTAGTGAATGTAATGTAACACACACCCATACAATGCGCACCACCACGCGATGTTTTTCAGAAACCTATCCTACATTGCCACTGCATGTTCCCTGACCTCCCCATGCTGACCACCCGCGGTGCTTTTCTCCATCCTACATTGCCAGTCACTGCCTATCCTAATTCAGACCCTCCGATTCACACCACCCCATGTTTTTCTCACTCCTACTAGTGAATGTAATGTAACACACACCCATACAATGCGCACCACCCCGTGATGTTTTTTTCACTCCTACTAGTGAATGTAATGTAACACACACCCATACAATGCGCACCACCCCGCGATGTTTTTCAGAAACCTATCCTACATTGCCACTGCATGTTCCCTGACCTCCCCATGCTGACCACCCCGCGGTGCTTTTCTCCATCCTACATTGACACTCACTGCCTATCCAAATTCAGACCCTCCGATTCACACCACCCCGTGATGTTTTTCTCACTCCTAAGAGTGAATGTAATGTAACTCACACCCATACAATGCGCACCACCCCGTGATGTTTTTCTCACTCCTACTAGTGAATGTAATGTAACACACACCCATACAATGCGCACCACCCCGCGATGTTTTTCAGAAACCTATCCTACATTGCCACTGCATGTTACCTGTCCTCCCCATGCTGACCACCCCGCGGTGCTTTTCTCCATCCTACATTGCCACTCACTGCCTATCCTAATTCAGACCCTCCGATTCACCCCACCCCGTGATGTTTTTCTCACTCCTACTAGTGAATGTAATGTAACACACACCCATACAGTGCGCACCACCCCGTGATGTTTTTCTCACTCCTACTAGTGAATGTAATGTAACACACACCCATACAATGCGCACCACCCCGCGATGTTTTTCAGAAACCTATACTACATTGCCACTGCATGTTCCCTGACCTCCCCATGCTGACCACCCCGCGTTGATTTTCTCCATCCTACATTGCCACTCATTGCCTATCCTAATTCAGACCATCCGATTCACACCACCCCGTGATGTTTTTCTCACTCCTACTAGTGAATGTAATGTAACACACACCCATACAATGTGCACCACACCGTGATGTTTTTCTCAAGCCTACTAGTGAATGTAATGTAACACACTACCATACAATGCGCACCAACCCGCGATGTTTTTCAGAAAGCTATCCTACATTGCCATTGCATTTTCCCTGACCTCCCCATGCTGACCACCCCATGGTGCTTTTCTCCATCCTACATTGCCACTCACTGCCTATCCTAATTCAGACACTCCGATTCTCACCACCCCGTGATGTTTTTCTCACTCCTACTAGTGAATGGAATGTAACACACACCCATACAATGCGCACCACCCCGTGATGTTTTTCTCACTCCTACTAGTGAATGTAATGTAACACACACCCATACAATGCGCACCACCCCGCGATGTTTTTCAGAAACCTATCCTACATTGCCACTGCATGTTCCCTGACCTCCCCATGATGACCACCCCGCGGTGCTTTTCTCCATCCTACATTGCCACTCACTGCCTATCATAATTCAGACCCTCCGATTCACACCACCCCGTGATGTTTTTCTCACTCCTACGAGTGAATGTAATGTAACACACACCCATACAATGCGCACCACCCCGTGATGTTTTTCTCACTGCTACTAGTGAATGTAATGTATCACACACCCATACAATGCGCACCACCCCGCGATGTTTCTCAGAAACCTATCCTACATTGGCACTGCAGGTTCCCTGACCTCCCCATGCTGACCACCCCGCGGTGCTTTTCTCCATCCTACATTGCCACTCACTGCCTATCCTAATTCAGACCCTCCGATTCACACCACCCCGTGATGTTTTTCTCACTCCTACTAGTGAATGTAATGTAACACACACCCATACAATGCGCACCACCCCGTTATGTTTTTCTCACTCCTACTAGTGAATGTAATGTAACACACACCCATACAATGCGCACCACCCTGCGATGTTTTTCAGAAACCTATCCCACATTGCCACTGCATGTTCCCTGACCTCCCCATGCTGACCACCCCGCAGTGCTTTTCTCCATCCTACATTGCCACTCACTGCCTATCCTAATCCAGACCGTCCGATTCACACCACCCCGTGATATTTTTTTCCCTCCTACTAGTGAATGTAATGTAACACACACCCATACAATGCGCACCACCCCGTGATATTTTTCTCACTCCTACTAGTGAATGTAATGTAACACACACCCATACAATGCGCACCACCCCGCGATGTTTTTCAGAAACCTATCCTACATTTCCACTGCATGTTCCCTGGCCTCCCCATGCTGACCACCCCGCGGTGCTTTTCTCCATCCTACATTGCCACTCACTGCTTATCCTAATTCAGACACTCCGATTCACACCACCCCGTGATGTTTTTCTCACTCCTACTAGTGAATGTAATGTAACACACACCCATACAATGTGCACCACCCCGTGATGTTTTTCTCACTCCTGCTAGTGAATGTAATGTAACACAAACCCATACAATGCGCACCACCCCGCGATGTTTTTCAGAAACCTATCCTACTTTGCCACTGCATGTTCCCTGACCTCCCCATGCTGACCACCACGCGGTGCTTTTCTCCATCCTACATTGCCACTCACTGACTATCCTAATCCAGATGCTCCAATTCACACCACCCCGAGATGTTTTTGTCACTCCTACTAGTGAATGTAATATAACACACACCCATACAATGCACACCACCCCGTGATGTTTTTCTCACTCCTACTAGTGAATGTAATGTAACACACACCCATACAATGCGCACCACCCCGCGATGTTTTTCAGAAACCTATCCTACATTGCTACTGCAGGTTCCCTGACCTCCCCATGCTGACCACCCTGCAGTGCTTTTCTGCATCCTACATTGCCACTCACTGCCAATCCTAATTCAGACCCTCTGATTCACACCACCCAGTGATGTTTTTCTCACTCCTACTAGTGAATGTAATGTAACACACACCCATACAATGCGCACCACCCCGCGATGTTTTTCAGAAACCTATCCTACATGGCCACTGCATGTTCCCTGACCTCCCCATGCTGACCACCCCGCGGTGCTTTTCTCCATTCTACATTGCCACTCACTGCCTATCCTAATTCAGACCCTCCGATTCACACCACCCCGTGATGTTTTTCTCACTCCAACTACTGAATGTAATGTAACACACACCCATACAATGCGCACCACCCCGTGATGTTTTTCTCACTCCTGCTAGTGAATGTAATGTAACACACACCCATACAATGCGCACCACCCCGTGATGTTTTTCTCACTCCTACTAGTGAATGTAATGTAACACACACCCATACAATGCGCACCACCCCGCGATGTTTTTAAGAAACCTATCCTACATTGCCACTGCATGTTCCCTGACCTCCCCATGCTGACCACCCCGCGGTGCTTTTCTCCATCCTACATTGCCACTCACTGCCTATCCTAATTCAGACCCTCCGATTCACACCACCCCGTGATGTTTTTCTCACTCCAACTACTGAATGTAATGTAACACACACCCATACAATGCGCACCACCCCGTGATGTTTTTCTCACTCCTGCTAGGGAATGTAATGTAACACACACCCATACAATGCGCACCACCCCGCGATGTTTTTAAGAAACCTATCCTACATTGCCACTGCATGTTCCCTGACCTCCCCATGCTGACCACCCCGCGGTGCTTTTCTCCATCCTACATTGCCACTCACTGCCTATCCTAATACAGTCCCTGCGATTCACACCAACCCGTGATGTTTTTCTCACTCCTACTAGTGAATGTAATGTAACACACAGCCATACAATGCGCACCACCCCGTGATGTTTTTCTCACTGCTACTAGTGAATGTAATGTAACACACACCCATACAATGCGCACCACATCGCGATGTTTTTCAGAAACCTATCCTACATTGCCACTGCATGTTCCCTGACCTCCCCATGCTGACCACCCCGCGGTGCTTTTCTCCATCCTACATTGCCACTCACTGCCTATCCTAATTCTGACCCTCCGATTCACACCACCCCGTGATGATTTTCTCACTCCTACTAGTGAATGTAATGTAACACACCCATACAATGCACACCACCCTGTGATGTTTTTCTCACTCCTACTAGTGAATGTAATGTAACACACACCCATACAATGCACACCACCCCGTGATATTTTTCTCACTCCTACTAGTGAATGTAATGTAACACACACCCATACAATGCGCACCACCCCGTGATGTTTTTCTCACTCCTATTAGTGAATGTAATGTAACACACACCCATACAATGCCCACCACCCCGCGATCTTTTTCAGAAACCTATCCTACATTGCCACTGCATGTTCCCTGACCTCCCCATGCTGACCACCCCGCGGTGCTTTTCTACATTCTACATTGCCACTCACTGCCTATCCTAATTCAGACCCTCCGATTCACACCACCCCGTGATGTTTTTCTCACTCCTACTACTGAATGTAATGTAACACACACCCATACAATGCGCACCACCCCGTGATGTTTTTCTCACTCCTACTAGTGAATGTAATGTAACACACACCCATACAATGCGCACCACCCCCCGATGTTTTTCAGAAACCTATCCTACATTGCCACTGCAGGTTCCCTGACCTCCCCATGCTGACGACCCCGCGGTGCTTTTCTCCATCCTACATTGCCACTCATTGCCTATCCTAATCCAGACGCTCCGATTCACACCACCCCGTGATGTTTTTCTCACTCCTACTAGTGAATGTAATGTAACACACACCCATACAATTCACACCACCCCGTGATGTTTTTCTCACTCCTACTAGCGAATGTAATGTAACACACACCCATACAATGCACACCACCCCGTGATGTTTTTCTCACTCCTGCTAGTGAATGTAATGTAACACACACCCATACAATGCGCACCACCCCGCGATGTTTTTAAGAAACCTATGCTACATTGCCACTGTATGTTCCCTGACCTCCCCATGCTGACCACCCCGCGGTGCTTTTCTCCATCCTACATTGCCACTCACTGCCTATCCTAATCCAGACCCTCCGATTCACACCAACCCGTGATGTTTTTCTCACTCCTACTAGTGAATGTAATGTAACACACAGCCATACAATGCGCACCACCCCGTGATGTTTTTCTCACTCCTACTCGTTAATGTAATGTAACACACACCCATACAATGCGCACCACCCCGCAATGTTTTTCTGAAACCTATCCTACTTTGCCACTGCATGTTCCCTGACCTCCCCATGCTGACCACCACGCGGTGCTTTTCTCCATCCTACATTGCCACTCACTGCACATCCTAATTCAGACCCTCCAATTCACACCACCCCGAGATGTTTTTCTCACTCCTACTAGTGAATGTAATGTAACACACACCCATACAATGCACACCACCCCGTGATGTTTTTCTCACTCCTACTAGTGAATGTAATGTAACACACACCCATACAATGCGCACCACCCCACGATGTTTTTCAGAAACCTATCCTACATTGCTACTGCAGGTTCCCTGACCTCCCCATGCTGACCACCCTGCAGTGCTTTTCTGCATCCTACATTGCCACTCACTGCCAATCCTAATTCAGACACTCTGATTCACACCACCCAGTGATGTTTTTCTCACTCCTACTAGTGAATGTAATGTAACACACACCCATACAATGCGCACCACCCCGCGATGTTTTTCAGAAACCTATCCTACATTGCCACTGCATGTTCCCTGACCTCCCCATGCTGACCACCCCGCGGTGCTTTTCTCCATCCTACATTGCCACTCACTGCCTATCCTAATTCAGACCCTCCGATTCACACCACCCCGTGATGTTTTTCTCAGTCCAACTACTGAATGTAATGTAACACACACCCATACAATGCGCACCACCCCGTGATGTTTTTCTCACTCCTACTAGTGAATGTAATGTAACACACACCCATACAATGCGCACCACCCCGTGATGTTTTTCTCACTCCTACTAGTGAATGTAATGTAACACACACCCATACAATGCGCACCACCCCGCGATGTTTTAAAGAAACCTATCCTACATTGCCACTGCATGTTCCCTGACCTCCCAATGCTGACCACCCCGCGGTGCTTTTCTCCATCCTACATTGCTACTCACTGCCTATCCTAATTCAGACCCTCCGATTCACACCACCCCGTGATGTTTTTCTCACTCCAACTACTGAATGTAATGTAACACACACCCATACAATGCGCACCACCCCGTGATGTTTTTCTCACTCCTGCTAGTGAATGTAATGTAACACACACCCATACAATGCGCACCACCCCGTGATGTTTTTCTCACTCCTACTAGTGAATGTAATGTAACACACACCCATACAATGCGCACCACCCCGCGATGTTTTTAAGAAACCTATCCTACATTGCCACTGCATGTTCCCTGACCTCCCCATGCTGACCACCCCGCAGTGCTTTTCTCCATCCTACATTGCCACTCACTGCCTATCCTAATTCAGACCCTCCGATTCACACCACCCGGTGATGTTTTTCTCACTCCAACTAGTGAATGTAACACACACCCATACAATGCGCACCACCCCGCGATGTTTTTAAGAAACCTATCCTACATTGCCACTGCATGTTCCCTGACCTCCCCATGCTGACCACCCCGCGGTGCTTTTCTCCATCCTACATTGCCACTCACTGCCTATCCTAATACAGTCCCTGCGATTCACACCAACCCGTGATGTTTTTCTCACTCCTACTAGTGAATGTAATGTAACACACAGCCATACAATGCGCACCACCCCGTGATGTTTTTCTCACTGCTACTAGTGAATGTAATGTAATACACACCCATACAATGCGCACCACATCGCGATGTTTTTCAGAAACCTATCCTACATTGCCACTGCATGTTCCCTGACCTCCCCATGCTGACCACCCCGCGGTGCTTTTCTCCATCCTACATTGCCACTCACTGCCTATCCTAATTCAGACCCTCCGATTCACACCACCCCGTGATGATTTTCTCACTCCTACTAGTGAATGTAATGTAACACACCCATACAATGCACACCACCCCGTGATGTTTTTCTCACTCCTACTAGTGAATGTAATGTAACACACACCCATACAATGCGCACCACCCCGCGATGTTTTTCAGAAACCTATCCCACATTGCCACTGCATGTTCCCTGACCTCCCCATGCTGACCACCCCGCGGTGCTTTTCTCCATCCTACATTGCCACTAACTGCCTATCCTAATTCAGACACTCCGATTCACACCACCCCGTGATGTTTTTCTCACTCCTACTAGTGAATGTAATGTAACACACACCCATACAATGCACACCACCCCGTGATGTTTTTCTCACTCCTACTAGTGAATGTAATGTAACACACACGTATACAATGCGCACCACCCCGCGATGTTTTTCAGAAACCTATCCTACATTCCCACTGCATGTTCCCTGACCTCCCCATGCTGACCACCCCGCGGTGCTTTTCTCCATCCTACATTGCCACTCACTGCCTATCCTAATTCAGACCCTCCGATTCACACCACCCCGTGATGTTTTTCTCACTCCTACTAGTGAATGTAATGTAACACACACCCATACAATGCGCAACATCCCGTGATGTTTTTCTCACTCCTACTAGTGAATGTAATTAACACACACCCATACAATGCGCACCACCAAACGATATTTTTCAGAAACCTATCCTACATTGCCATGGCATGTTCCCTGACCTCCCCATGCTGACCACCCCACGGTGCTTTTCTCCATCCTACATTGCCACTCACTGCCTATCCTAATCCAGACGCTCTCGATTCACACCACCCTGTGATGTTTTTCTCACTCCTACTAGTGAATGTAATGTAACACACACCCATACAATGCACACCACCCCGTGATATTTTTCTCCGTCCTACTAGTGAATGTAATGTAACACACACCCATACAATGCGCACCACCTCGTGATGTTTTTCTCACTCCTACTAGTGAATGTAATGTAACACACACCCATACAATGCCCACCACCCCGCGATCTTTTTCAGAAACCTATCCTACATTGCCACTGCATGTTCCCTGACCTCCCCATGCTGACCACCCCGTGGTGCTTTTCTGCATTCTACATTGCCACTCACTGCCTATCCTAATTCAGACCCTCCGATTCACACCACCCCGTGATGTTTTTCTCACTCCTACTAGTGAATGTAATGTAACACACACCCATAAAATGTGCACCGCCCCGTGATGTTTTTCTCACTCCTACTAGTGAATGTAATGTAACACACACCCATACAATGCGCACCACCCCGCGATGTTTTTCAGAAACCTATCCTACATTGCCACTGCATGTTACCTGTCCTCCCCATGCTGACCACCCCGCGGTGCTTTTCTCCATCCTACATTGCCACTCACTGCCTATCCTAATTCAGACCCTCCGATTCACCCCACCCCGTGATGTTTTTCTCACTCCTACTAGTGAATGTAATGTAACACACACCCATACAGTGCGCACCACCCCGTGATGTTTTTCTCACTCCTACTAGTGAATGTAATGTAACACACACCCATACAATGCGCACCACCCCGCGATGTTTTTCAGAAACCTATCCTACATTGCAACTGCATGTTCCCTGACCTCCCCATGCTGACCACCCCGCGGTGCTTTTCTCCATCCTACATTGCCACTCACTGCCTATCCTAATTCAGAACTTCCGATTCACACCACCCCGTGATGTTTTTCTCACTCCTACTAGTGAATGTAATGTAACACACACACATACAATGCGCACCACCCCGAGTTTTTCTCACTCCTACTAGTGAGTGTAATGTAACACACACCCATACAATGCGGACCACCCCGCGACATTTTTCAGAAACCTATCCTACATTGCCACTGCATGTTCCCTCACGTCCCCATGCTGACCACCCCGCGCTGCTTTTCTCCATCCTACATTGCCACTCACTGCCTATCCTAATTCAGACCCTCCGATTCAACCCGCCCCGTGATGTTTTTCTCACTCCTACTAGTCAATGTAATGTATCACACACCCATACAATGCGCACCACCCCGTGATGTTTTTCTCATTCCTACTTGTGAATGTAATGTAACACACACCCATACAATGCGCACCACCCCGCGATCTTTTGCAGAACCCTATCTTACATTGCCACTGCATGTTCCCTGACCTCCCGATTCTGACAACCCCGCGGTGCTTTTCTCCATCCTACATTGCCACTCACTGCCTATCCTAATTCAGACCCTCCGATTCACACCACCCCGTGATGTTTTTCTCACTCCTACTAGTGAATGTAATGTAACACACACCCATACAATGTTCTCCACCACGTGATGTTTTTCTCACTCCTACTAGTGAATGTAACACACACCCATACAATGCGCACCACCCCGCGATGTTTTTCAGAAACATATCCGACATTGCCACTGCATGATCCCTGACCTCCCCATGATGACCACCCCGCGGTGCTTTTCTCCATCCTACATTGCCACTCACTGCCTATCCTAATTCAGACCCTCCGATTCACACCACCCCGTGATGTTTTTCTCACTCCTACTAGTGAATGTAATGTAACACACACCCATACAATGCCCACCACCCCGTGATGTTTTTCTCACTCCTACTAGTGAATGTAATGTAACACACACCCATACAATGCGCACCACCCCGCGATGTTTTTCCGATACCTATCCTACATTGCCACTGCATATTCCCTGACCTCCCCATGCTGACCACCCCGCGGTGCTTTTCTCCATCCTACATTGCCACTCACTGCCTATCCTAATTCAGACCCTCCGATTCACACCACCCCGTGATGTTTTTCTCACTCCTACTAGTGAATGTAATGTAACACACACGCATACAATGCGCACCACCCCGTCATGTTTTTCTCACTCCTACTAGTGAATGTAATGTAACACACACCCATACAATGCGCACCACCCCGCGATGTTTTTCAGAAACCTATCCTACATTGCCACTGCATGTTCCCTGACCTCCCCATGCTGACCACCCCGCGGTGCTTTTCTCCATCCTACATTGCCACTCACTGCCTATCCTACTTCAGACCCTCCGATTCACACCACCCCGTGATGTTTTTCTCACTCCTACTAGTGAATGTAATGTAACACACACCCATACAATGCGCACCACTCCGCACTGTTTTTCAGAAACCTATCCGACTTGCCACTGCATGTTCCCTGACCTCAACATGCTGACCACCCCGCGGTGCTTTTCTCCATCCCACATTGCCACTCACTGCCTATCCTAATTCAGACCCTCGGATTCACACCACCCCGTGATGTTTTTCTCACTCCTACTAGTCAATGTAATGTAACACACACCCATACAATGCGCACCACCCCGTGATGTTTTTCTCACTCCTACTAGTGAATGTAATGTAACACACACCCATACAATGCGCACCACCCCGTGATGTTTTTCAGAAAACTATCCTACATTGCCAATGCATGTTCCCTGACCTCTCCATGCTGACCACCCCGCGGTGCTTTTCTCCATCTTACATTGCCACTCACTGCCTATCCTAATTCAGACCCTCCGATTCACACCACCCCGTGATGTTTTTCTCACTCCTACTAGTGAATGTAATGTAACACACACCCATACAATGCCCACCACCCCGTGATGTTTTTCTCACTCCTACTAGTGAATGTAATGTAACACACACCCATACAATGCGCAACAACCCGGGATGTTTTTCAGAAACCGATCCTACATTGCCACTGCATGTTCCCTGACCTCCCCATGCTGACCACCCCGCGGTGCTTTTCTCCATCCTAGATTGCCACTCACTGCCTATCCTAATTGAGACCCTCCGATTCACACCACCCTGTGATGTTTTTCTCACTCCTAATAGAGAATGTAATGTAACACACACCCATACAATGCACACCACCCCGTGATGTTTTTCTCACTCCTACTAGTGAATGTAATGTAACACACACCCATACAATGCGCACCACTGGGCGATGTTTTTCAGAAACCTATCCTACATTGCCACTGCATGTTCCCT
This sequence comes from Cavia porcellus, assembly GCF_034190915.1. Lineage (NCBI taxonomy): Eukaryota > Metazoa > Chordata > Mammalia > Rodentia > Caviidae > Cavia > Cavia porcellus. The sequence goes on from NW_026947831.1 coordinate 124,249, forward strand.
GACCTCCCCATGCTGACCACCCCGCGGTGCTTTTCTCCATCCTACATTGCCACTCATTGCCTATCCTAATTCAAACCCTCCGATTCACACCAACCCGTGATGTTTTTCTCACTCCAACTAGTGAATGTAATGTAACACACACCCATACAACGTGCACCACCCCGTGATGTTTTTCTCACTCCTACTAGTTAATGTAATGTAACACACACCCACACAATGCGCACCACCCCGCGATGTTTTTCAGAAACCTATCCTACATTGCCACTGCATGTTCCCTGACCTCCCCATGCTGACCACCCCGCGGTGCTTTTCTCCATCCTACATTGCCACTCACTGCCTATCTTAATTCAGACCCTCCGATTCACACCACCCCGTGATGATTTTCTCACTCCTACTAGTGAATGTAATGTAACACACACCCATACAATGCGCACCACCCCGCGATGTTTTTCAGAAACCTATCCTATATTGCCACTGCATGTTCCCTCACGTCCCCATGCTGACCACCCCGCGGTGCTTTTCTCCATCCTACATTGCCACTCACTGCCTATCCTAATTCAGACCCTCCGATTCACACCACCCCGTGATGTTTTTCTCACTCCTACTAGTGAATGTAATGTAACACACACCCATACAATGCGCACCACCCCGAGATGTTTTTCAGAAACCTCTCCTACATTGCCACTGCATGTTCCCTGACCTCCCCATGCTGACCAACCCGCGGTGCTTTTCTCCATCCTACATTGCCACTCACTGGCTATCCTAATTCAGACCCTCTGATTCACACCACCCCGTGTTTTTCTCACTCCTACTAGTGAATGTAGTGTAACACACACCCATACAGTGCGCACCACCCCGTGATGTTTTTCTCACTCCTACTAGTGAATGTAATGTAACACACACCCATACAATGCGCACCACCCCGCGATGTTTTTCAGAAACCTATCCTACATTGCCACTGCATGTTCCCTGACCTCCCCTTGCTGACCACCCCGCGATGCTTTTCTCCATGCTACATTGCCACTCACTGCCTATCCTAATTCAGACACTCGGATTCACACCACCCCGTGATGTTTTTCTCACTCCTACTAGTGAATGTAATGTAACACACACCCATACAATGCGCACCACCCCGTGATGTTTTTCTCACTCCTACTAGTGAATGTAATGTAACAAACTCCCATACAATGCGCACCACCCCGCGATGTTTTTCAGAAACCTATCCTACATTGCCACTGCATGTTCCCTGACCTTCCCATGCTGACCACCCCGCGGTGCTTTTCTCCATCCTACATTGCCACTCACTGCCTATCCTAATTCAGACCCTCCGATTCACATCACCCCGTGATGTTTTTCTCACTCCTACTAGTGAATGTAATGTAACACACACCCATAAAATGCACACCACCCCGTGTTTTTTTTCTCACTCCTACTAGTGAATGTAATGTAACACACACCCATACAATGCACACCACCCCGCGATGTTTTTCAGAAACCTATCCTACATTGCCACTGCATGTTCCCTGACCTCCCCATGCTGACCAGGCCGCGGTGCTTTTCTCCATCCTACATTGCCACTCACTGCCTATTCTAATTCAGACCCTCCGATTCACACCACCCCATGATGTTTTTCTCACTCCTACTAGTGAATGTAATGTAACACACACCCATACAATGCGCACCGCCCCGTGATGTTTTTCTCACTCCTACTAGTGAATGTAATGTAACACACACCCAAACAATGCGCACCACCCCGCGATGTTTTTTCAGAAACCTATCCTACATTGCCACTGCATGTTCCCTGACCTCCCCATGCTGACCACCCCGCGGTGCTTTTCTCCATCCTACATTGCCACTCACTGCCTATCCTAATTCAGACCCTCCGATTCACACCACCCCGTGATGTGTTTCTCACTCCTACTAGTGAATGTAATGTAACACACACCCATACAATGCGCACCACCCCGTGATGTTTTTCTCACTCCTACTAGTGAATGTAATGTAACACACACCCATACAATGCCCACCACCCCATGATGTTTTTCTCACTCCTACTAGTGAATGTAATGTAACACACACCCATACAATGCGCACCACCCCGCGATGTTTGTCAGAAACCTATGCTACATTGCCACTGCATGTTCCCTGACCTCCCCATGCTGACCACCCCGCGGTGCTTTTCTCCATCCTAAATTGCCACTCACTGCCTATCCTAATTCAGACCCTCCGATTCACACCACCCCGTGATGTTTTTCTCACTCCTACTATTGAATGTAATGTAACACACACCCATACAATGCACACCACCCCGTGATGTTTTTCTCACTCCTACAAGTGAATGTAATGTAACACACACCCATACAATGCGCACCACCGGGCGATGTTTTTCAGAAACCTATCCTACATTGCCACTGCATGTTCCCTGACCTCCCCATGCTGACCACCCCGCGGTGCTTTTCTCCATCCTACATTGCCACTCACTGCCTATCCTAATTCAGACCCTCCGATTCACACCACCCCGTGATGTTTTTCTCAGTCCAACTAGTGAATGTAATGTAACACACACCCATACAATGCGCACCACCCCTTGATGTTTTTCTCACTCCTACTAGTTAATATAATGTAACACACACCCATACAATGCGCACCACCCCGCGATGTTTTTCAGAAACCTATCCTACATTGCCATTGCATGTTCCCTGACCTCCCCATGCTGACCACCCCGCGGTGCTTTTCTCCATCCTACATTGCCACTCACTGCCTATCCTAATTCAGACCCTCCGATTTACACCAAACCGTGATATTTTTCTCACTCCTACTAGTGAATGTAATGTAACACACACCAATACAATGCGCACCACCCCGTGATGTTTTTCTCAATCCTACTAGTGAATGTAATGTAACACACACCCATACAATGCACACCACCCCGCGATGTTTTTCAGAAACCTATCCTACATTGCCACTGCATGTTCCCTGACCTCCCCATGCTGACCACCCCGCGGTGCTTTTCTCCATCCTACATTGCCACTCACTGCCTATCCTAATTCAGACCCTACGATTCACACCACCCCGTGATGTTTTCCTCACTCCTACTAGTGAATGTAATGTAACACACACCCATACAATGCGCACCACCCCCTGATGTTTTTCTCACTCCTACTAGTGAATGTAATGTAACACACACCCATACAATGCGCACCACCCCGCCATGTTTTTCAGAAACCTATCCTACATTGCCACTGCATGTTCCCTGACCTCCCCATGATGACCACCCCGCGGTGCTTTTCTCCATCCTACATTGCCACTCACTGCCTATCCTAATTCAGACCCTCCGATTCACACCACCCCGTGATGTTTTTCTCACTCCTACTAGTGAATGTAATGTAACACACACCCATACAATGCACACCACCCTGTGATGTTTTTCTCACTCCTACTAGTGAATGTAATGTAACACACACCCATACAATGCGCACCACCCCGCGATGTTTTTCAGAAACCTATCCTACATTGCCACTGCATGTTCCCTGACCTCTCCATGCTGACCACCTCGCGGTGCTTTTCTCCATCCTACATTGCCACTCACTGCCTATCCTACTTCAGACCCTCCGATTCACACCACCCCGTGATGTTTTTCTCACTCCTACTAGTGAATGTAATGTAACACACACCCATACAATGCGCACCACCCCGTGATGTGTTTCTCACTCCTACTTGTGAATGTAATGTAACACACACCCATACAATGCGCACCACCCCGCGCTGTTTTTCAGAAACCTATCCTACATTGCCATGGCATGTTCCCTGACCTCCCCATGCTGACCACCCCGCGGTGCTTTTCTCCAGCCTACATTGCCACTCACTGCCTATCCTAATCCAGATGCTCCGATTCACACCACCCTGTGATGTTTTTATCACTCCTACTAGTGAATGTAATGTAACACACACCCATACAATGCACACCACCCCGTGATATTTTTCTCACTCCTACTAGTGAATGTAATGTAACACACACCCATACAATGCGCACCACCCCGTGATGTTTTTCTCACTCCTACTAGTGAATGTAATGTAACACACACCCATAAAATGCGCACCACCCCGTGATGTTTTTCTCACTCCTACTAGTGAATGTAATGTAACACACACCCATACAATGCCCACCACCCCGCGATCTTTTTCAGAAACCTATCCTACATTGCCACTGCATGTTCCCTGACCTCCCCATGCTGACCACACCGCGGTGCTTTTCTCCATCCTACATTGCCACTCACTGCCTATCCTAATTCAGACCCTCCGATTCACGCCACCCCGTGATGTTTTTCTCACTCCTACTAGTGAATGTAATGTAACACACACCCATACAATGCGCACCACCCCGTGATGTTCTTCTCACTCCTACTAGTGAATGTAATGTAACACACACCCATACAATGCGCACCACCCCGCGATGTTTTTCAGAAACCTATCCTACTTTGCGACTGCATGTTCCGTGACCTCCCCATGCTGACCACCCCGCGGTGCTTTTTTCCATCGTACGTTGCCACTCACTGCCTATCCTAATTCAGACCCTCCGATTCACACCACCCCGTGATGTTTTTCTCACTCCTACTAGTGAATGTAATGTAACACACACCCATACAATGCGCACCACCCCGTGATGTTCTTCTCACTCCTACTAGTGAATGTAATGTAACACACACCCATACAATGCGCACCACCCCGCGATGTTTTTCAGAAACCTATCCTACTTTGCGACTGCATGTTCCGTGACCTCCCCATGCTGACCACCCCGCGGTGCTTTCTTCCATCCTACGTTGCCACTCACTGCCTATCCTAATTAGGACCCTCCGATTCACAAAACCCCGTGATGTTTTTCTCACTCCTACTAGTGAATGTAATGTAACACACACCCATACAATGCGCACTACCCCGTGATGTTTTTCTCATTCCTACTTGTGAATGTAATGTAACACACACCCATACAATGCGCACCACCCCGCGATGTTTTTCAGAAACCTATCCTACATTGCCACTGCATGTTCCCTGACCTCCCCATGCTGACCACCCCGCGTTGCTTTTCTCCATCCTACATTGCCACTCACTGCCTATCCTAATTCAGACCCTCCGATTCACACCACCCCGTGATGTTTTTCTCACTCCTACTAGTGAATGTAATGTAACACACACCCATACAATGCGCACCACCCCGTGATGTTTTTCTCACTCCTACTAGTGAATGTAATGTAATACACACACATACAACGCGCACCACCCCGCGATGTTTTTGTGGAAACCTATCCTACATTGCCACTGCATGTTCCCTGAGTTCCCCATGCTGACCACCCCGCGGTGCTTTTCTCCATCCTACATTGCCACTCACTGCCTATCCTAATTCAGACCCTCCGATTCACACCACCCCGTGATGTTTTTCTCACTCTTACTAGTGAATGTAATGTAACACACACCCATACAATGCGCACCACCCCGTGCTGTTTTTCTCACTCCTACTAATGAATGTAATGTAACACACACCCATACAATGCGCACCACCCCGCGATGTTTTTCAGAAACCTATCCTACATTGCCACTGCATGTTCCCTGACCTCCCCATGCTGACCACCCCGCGGTGCTTTTCTCCATCCTACATTGCAACTCACTGCCTATCCTAATTCAGAACCTCCGATTCACACCACCCCGTGTAGTTTTTCTCACTCCTACTAGTGAATGTAATGTAACACACACCCATACAATGCGCACCACCCCGTGATGTTTTTCTCACTCCTACTAGTGAATGTAATGTAACACACACCCATACAATGCGCACCACCCCGCGATGTTTTTCAGAAACCTATCCTACATTGCCACTGCATGTTCCCTGACCTCCCCATGCTGACCACCCCGCGGTGCTTTTCTCCATTCTACATTGCCACTCACTGCCTATCCTACTTCAGACCCTCCGATTCACACCACCCCGTGATGTTTTTCTCACTCCTACTAGTGAATGTAATGTAACACACACCCATACAATGCGCACCACTCCGCGCTGTTTTTCAGAAACCTATCCGACTTGCCACTGCATGTTCCCTGACCTCAACATGCTGACCACCCCGCGGTGCTTTTCTCCATCCTACATTGCCACTCACTGCCTATCCTAATTCAGACCCTCCGATTCACACCACCCCTGATGTTTTTCTCACTCCTACTAGTGAATGTAATGTAACACACACCCATACAATGCGCACCACCCCGTGATGTTTTTCTCACTCCTACTAGTGAATGTAATGTAACACACACCCATACAATGTTCTCCACCCCGTGATGTTTTTCTCACTCCTACTAGTGAATGTAACACACACCGATACAATGCGCACCACCCCGCGATGTTTTTCTGAAACATATCCGACATTGCCACTGCATGATCCCTGACCTCCCCATGATGACCACCCCGCGGTGCTTTTCTCCATCCTACATTGCCACTCACTGCCTATCCTAATTCAGACCCTCCGATTCACACCACACCGTGATATTTTTCTCACTCCTACTAGTGAATGTAATGTAACACACACCCATACAATGCGCACCACCCCGTGCTGTTTTTCTCACTCCTACTAGTGAATGTAATGTAACACACACCCATACAATGCGCACCACCCCGCGATGTTTTTCAGAAACCTATGCTACATTGCCACTGCATGTTCCCTGACCTCCCATTGCTGACCACCCCGTGGTGCTTTTCTCCATCCTACATTGCCACTCACTGCCTATCCTAATTCAGACCCTACGATTCACACCACCCCGTGATGTTTTTCTCACTCCTACTAGTGAATGTAATGTAACACACACCCATACAATGCGCACCACCCCGTGATGTTTTTCTCACTCCTACTAGTGAATGTAATGTAACACACACCCATACAATGCGCACCACCCCGCGATGTTTTTCAGAAACCTATCCTACATTGCCACTGCATGATCCCTGACCTCCCCATGATGACCATCCCGCGGTGCTTTTCTCCATCCTCCATTGCCACTCACTGCCTATCCTAATTCAGACCCTCCGATTCACACCACCCCGTGATGTTTTTCTCACTCCTACTAGTGAATGTAATGTAACACACACCCATACAATGCCCACCACCCCGTGATGTTTTTCTCACTCCTACTAGTGAATGTAATGTAACACACACCCATACAATGCGCACCACCCCGCGATGTTTTTCCGATACCTATCCTACATTGCCACTGCATGTTCCCTGACCTCCCCATGCTGACCACCCCGCGGTGCTTTTCTCCATCCTACATTGCCACTCACTGCCTATCCTAATTCAGACCCTCCGATTCACACCACCCCGTGATGTTTTTCTCACTCCTACTAGTGAATGTAATGTAACACACACCCATACAATGCGCACCACCCCGTGATGTTTTTCTCACTCCTACTAGTGAATGTAATGTAACACACACCCATACAATGCGCACCACCCCGCGATGTTTTTCAGAAACCTATCCTACATTGCCACTGCATGTTCCCTGACCTCCCCATGCTGACCACCCCGCGGTGCTTTTCTCCATCCTACATTGCCACTCACTGCCTATCCTACTTCAGACCCTCCGATTCACACCACCCCGTGATGTTTTTCTCACTCCTACTAGTGAATGTAATGTAACACACACCCATACAATGCGCACCACTCCGCGCTGTTTTTCAGAAACCTATCCGACTTGCCACTGCATGTTCCCTGACCTCAACATGCTGACCACCCCGCGGTGCTTTTCTCCATCCTACATTGCCACTCACTGCCTATCCTAATTCAGACCCTCGGATTCACACCACCCCGTGATGTTTTTCTCACTCCTACTAGTGAATGTAATGTAACACACACCCATACAATGCGCACCACCCCTTGATGTTTTTCTCACTCTTACTAGTGAATGTAATGTAACACACACCCATACAATGCGCACCACCCCGCGATCTTTTTCAGAAACCTATCCTACATTGCCACTGCATGTTCCCTGACCTCCCCATGCTGACCACTCCACGGTGCTTTTCTCCATCCTACATTGCCACTCACTGCCTATCCTAATTCAGACCCTTGGATTCACGCCACCCCGTGATGTTTTTCTCACTCCTACTAGTGAATGTAATGTAACACACACCCATACAATGCGCACCACCCCGTGATGTTCTTCTCACTCCTACTAGTTAATGTAATGTAACACACACCCACACAATGCGCACCACTGGGCGATGTTTTTCAGAAACCTATCCTACATTGCCACTGCATGTTCCCTGACCTCCCCATGCTGACCACCCCGCGGTGCTTTTCTCCATCCGACATTGCCACTCATTGCCTATCCTAATTCAAACCCTCCGATTCACACCAACCCGTGATGTTTTTCTCACTCCAACTAGTGAATGTAATGTAACACACACCCATACAACGTGCACCACCCCGTGATGTTTTTCTCACTCCTACTAGTTAATGTAATGTAACACACACCCACACAATGCGCACCACCCCGCGATGTTTTTAAGAAACCTATCCTATATTGCCACTGCATGTTCCCTCACGTCCACATGCTGACCACCCCGCGGTGCTTTTCTCCATCCTACATTGCCACTCACTGCCTATCCTAATTCAGACCCTCCGATTCACACCACCCCGTGATGTTTTTCTCACTCCTACTAGTGAATGTAATGTAACACACACCCATACAATGCGCACCACCCCGAGATGTTTTTCAGAAACCTCTCCTACATTGCCACTGCATGTTCCCTGACCTCCCCATGCTGACCACCCCGCGGTGCTTTTCTCCATCCTACATTGCCACTCACTGCCTATCCTAATTCAGACCCTCCGATTCACACCACCCCGTGTTTTTCTCACTCCTACTAGTGAATGTAATGTAACACACACCCAGACAGTGCGCACCACCCCGTGATGTTTTTCTCACTCCTACTAGTGAATGTAATGTAACACACACCCATACAATGCGCACCACCACGCGATGTTTTTCAGAAACCTATCCTACATTGCCACTGAATGTTCCCTGACCTCCCCTTGCTGACCACCCCGCGGTGCTTTTCTCCATCCTACATTGCCACTCACTGCCTATCCTAATTCAGACACTCGGATTCACACCACCCCGTGATGTTTTTCTCACTCCTACTAGTGATTGTAATGTAACACACACCCATACAATGCGCACCACCCCGTGATGTTTTTCTCACTCCTACTAGTGAATGTAATGTAACACACTCCCATACAATGCGCACCACCCCGCGATGTTTTTCAGAAACCTATCCTACATTGCCACTGCATGTTCCCTGACCTTCCCATGCTGAGCACCCCGCGGTGCTTTTCTCCATCCTACATTGCCACTCACTGCCTATCCTAATTCAGACCCTCCGATTCACATCACCCCGTGATGTTTTTCTCACTCCTACTAGTGAATGTAATGTAACTCACACCCATAAAATGCGCACCACCCCGTGTTTTTTTTCTCACTCCTACTAGTGAATGTAATGTAACACACACCCATACAATGCACACCACATCGCGATGTTTTTCAGAAACCTATCCTACATTGCCACTGCATGTTCCCTGACCTCCCCATGCTGACCAGCCCGCGGTGCTTTTCTCCATCCTACATTGCCACTCACTGCCTATTCTAATTCAGACCCTCCGATTCACACCACCCCATGATGTTTTTCTCACTCCTACTAGTGAATGTAATGTAACACACACCCATACAATGCGCACCGCCCCGTGATGTTTTTCTCACTCCTACTAGTGAATGTAATGTAACACACACCCAAACAATGCGCACCACCCCGCGATGTTTTTTCAGAAACCTATCCTACATTGCCACTGCATGTTCCCTGACCTCCCCATGCTGACCACCCCGCGGTGCTTTTCTCCATCCTACATTGCCACTCACTGCCTATCCTAATTCAGACCCTCCGATTCACACCACCCCGTGATGTGTTTCTCACTCCTACTAGTGAATGTAATGTAACACACACCCATACAATGCGCACCACCCCGTGATGTTTTTCTCACTCCTACTAGTGAATGTAATGTAACACACACCCATACAATGCCCACCACCCCATGATGTTTTTCTCACTCATACTAGTGAATGTAATGTAACACACACCCATACAATGCGCACCACCCCGCGATGTTTGTCAGAAACCTATGCTACATTGCCACTGCATGTTCCCTGACCTCCCCATGCTGACCACCCCGCGGTGCTTTTCTCCATCCTAAATTGCCACTCACTGCCTATCCTAATTCAGACCCTCCGATTCACACCACCGCGTGATGTTTTTCTCACTCCTACTATTGAATGTAATGTAACACACACCCATACAATGCACACCACCCCGTGATGTTTTTCTCACTCCTACAAGTGAATGTAATGTAACACACACCCATACAATGCGCACCACCGGGCGATGTTTTTCAGAAACCTATCGTACATTGCCACTGCATGTTCCCTGACCTCCCCATGCTGACCACCCCGCGGTGCTTTTCTCCATCCTACATTGCCACTCACTGCCTATCCTAATTCAGACCCTCCGATTCACACCACCCCGTGATGTTTTTCTCAGTCCAACTAGTGAATGTAATGTAACACACACCCATACAATGCGCACCACCCCTTGATGTTTTTCTCACTCCTACTAGTTAATGTAATGTAACACACAACCATACAATGCGCACCACCCCGCGATGTTTTTCAGAAACCTATCCTACATTGCCACTGCATGTTCCCTGACCTCCCCATGCTGACCACCCCGCGGTGCTTTTCTCCATCCTACATTGCCACTCACTGCCTATCCTAATTCAGACCCTCCGATTTACACCAAACCGTGATATTTTTCTCACTCCTACTAGTGAATGTAATGTAACACACACCCATACAATGCGCACCACCCCGTGATGTTTTTCTCAATCCTACTAGTGAATGTAATGTAACACACACCCATACAATGCACACCACCCCGCGATGTTTTTCAGAAACCTCTCCTACATTGCCACTGCATGTTCCCTGACCTCCCCATGCTGACCACCCCGCGGTGCTTTTCTCCATCCTACATTGCCACTCACTGCCTATCCTAATTCAGACCCTATGATTCACACCACCCCGTGATGTTTTCCTCACTCCTACTAGTGAATGTAATGTAATACACACCCATACAATGCGCACCACCCCCTGATGTTTTTCTCACTCCTACTAGTGAATGTAATGTAACACACACCCATACAATGCGCACCACCCCGCCATGTTTTTCAGAAACCTATCCTACATTGCCACTGCATGTTCCCTGACCTCCCCATGATGACCACCCCGCGGTGCTTTTCTCCATCCTACATTGCCACTCACTGCCTATCCTAATTCAGACCCTCCGATTCACACCACCCCGAGATGTTTTTCTCACTCCTACTAGTGAATGTAATGTAACACACACCCATACAATGCACACCACCCCGTGATGTTTTTCTCACTCCTACTAGTGAATGTAATGTAACACACACCCATACAATGCGCACCACCCCGCGATGTTTTTCAGAAACCTATCCTACATTGCCACTGCATGTTCCCTGACCTCCCCATGCTGACCACACCGCGGTGCTTTTCTCCATCCTACATTGCCACTCACTGCCTATCCTAATTCAGACCCTCGGATTCACGCCACCCCGTGATGTTTTTCTCACTCCTACTAGTGAATGTAATGTAAGACACACCCATACAATGCGCACCACCCCGTGATGTTCTTCTCACTCCTACTAGTGAATGTAATGTAACACACACCCATACAATGCGCACCACCCCGCGATGTTTTTCAGAAACCTATCCTACATTGCGACTGCATGTTCCGTGACCTCCCCATGCTGACCACCCCGCGGTGCTTTTCTCCATCCTACGTTGCCACTCACTGCCTATCCTAATTCAGACCCTCCGATTCACACCACCCCGTGATGTTTTTCTCACTCCTACTAGTCAATGTAATGTAACACACACCCATACAATGCTCACCACCCCGTGATGTTTTTCTCACTCCTACTAGTGAATGTAATGTAACACACACCCATACAATGCGCACCACCCCGTGATGTTTTTCAGAAAACTATCCTACATTGCCAATGCATGTTCCCTGACCTCCCCATGCTGACCACCCAGCGGTGCTTTTCTCCATCCTACATTGCCACTCACTGCCTATCCTAATTCAGACCCTCGAATTCACACCACCCCGTGATGTTTTTCTCACTCCTACTAGTGAATGTAATGTAACACACACCCATACAATGCGCACCGCCCCGTGATGTTTTTCTCACTCCTACTAGTGAATGTAATGTAACACACACCCATACAATGCGCACCGCCCCGTGATGTTTTTCTCACTCCTACTAGTGAATGTAATGTAACACACACCCATACAATGCACACCACCCCGTGATGTTTTTCTCACTCCTACTAGTGAATGTAATGTAACACACACCCATACAATGCGCACCACCGGGCGATGTTTTTCAGAAACCTATCCTACATTGCCAGTGCATGTTCCCTAACCTCCCCATGCTGACCACCCCGCGGTGCTTTTCTCCATCCTACATTGCCACTCACTGCCTATCCTAATTCAGATCCTCCGATTCACACCACCCCGTGATGTTTTTCTCAGTCCAACTAGTGAATGTAATGTAACACACACCCATACAATGCGCACCACCCCTTGATGTTTTTCTCACTCCTACTAGTTAATGTAATGTAACACACACCCATACAATGCGCACCACCCCGCGATGTTTTTCAGAAAGCTATCCTACATTTCCACTGCATGTTCCCTGACCTCCCCATGCTGACCACCCCGCGGTGCTTTTCTCCATCCTACATTGCCACTCACTGCCTATCCTAATTCAGACCCTCCGATTCACACCACACTGTGATGTTTTTCTCACTCCTACTAGTGAATGTAATGTAACACACACCCATACAATGCGCACCACCCCGCGATGTTTTTCAGAAACCTATCCTACATTGCCACTGCATGTTCCCTGACCTCCCCATGCTGACCACCCCACGGTGCTTTTCTCCATCCTACATTGCC